>NW_027463336.1:0-52715 GCF_050947455.1 Rhinoderma darwinii | reverse complement strand
TGCAGCCAAGAGCGAGCGTCTGTGACTTACGGTTCAAGAGTTATTCACAGAAACATGGTTCTGAACATGCTGCCAATAGCTCGCCTGGGAAACATGCAGAGAAGTCCAAGATAGTGTTTTTTAGACTGGCTGCCACGAGCTGAATCGAATGCAGCCAAGAGCGAGCGTCTGTGACTTACGGTTCAAGAGTTATTCACAGAAACATGGTTCTGAACTTTACTGCCAGCCGCGAAAGCGAAACTAACCAAGATCGAGCGTCTAGGACTTACGGTTCAAGAATTAGCTTTAGAAACATTTGCCTGGGAAACATGCAGAGAAGTCCAAGATAGTGTTTTTTAGAATGGCTGCCACGAGCTGAATCGAATGCAGCCAAGAGCGAGCGTCTGTGACTTACGGTTCAAGAGTTATTCACAGAAACATGGTTCTGAACATGCTGCCAATAGCTCGCCTGGGAAACATGCAGAGAAGTCCAAGATATTGTTTTTTAGACTGGCTGCCACGAGCTGAATCGAATGCAGCCAAGAGCGAGCGTCTGTGACTTACGGTTCAAGAGTTATTCACAGAAACATGGTTCTGAACTTTACTGCCAGCCGCGAAAGCGAAACTAACCAAGATCGAGCGTCTAGGATTTACTTGTCAATAACTCGCCTGGGAAACATCCAGAGAAGTCAAAGACAGTGCTTCTATACTAATTGCCAGGCGCTGAGACGAATGCCGCCAAGATCGAGCGTCTAGGACTTACGGTTCAAGAATTAGCTTTAGAAACATTTGCCTGGGAAACATGCAGAGAAGTCCAAGATAGTGTTTTTTAGAATGGCTGCCACGAGCTGAATCGAATGCAGCCAAGAGCGAGCGTCTGTGACTTACGGTTCAAGAGTTATTCACAGAAACATGGTTCTGAACATGCTGCCAATAGCTCGCCTGGGAAACATGCAGAGAAGTCCAAGATAGTGTTTTTTAGACTGGCTGCCACGAGCTGAATCGAATGCAGCCAAGAGCGAGCGTCTGTGACTTACGGTTCAAGAGTTATTCACAGAAACATGGTTCTGAACTTTACTGCCAGCCGCGAAAGCGAAACTAACCAAGATCGAGCGTCTAGGATTTACTTGTCAATAACTCGCCTGGGAAACATCCAGAGAAGTCAAAGACAGTGCTTCTATACTAATTGCCAGGCGCTGAGACGAATGCCGCCAAGATCGAGCGTCTAGGACTTACGGTTCAAGAATTAGCTTTAGAAACATTTGCCTGGGAAACATGCAGAGAAGTCCAAGATAGTGTTTTTTAGAATGGCTGCCACGAGCTGAATCGAATGCAGCCAAGAGCGAGCGTCTGTGACTTACGGTTCAAGAGTTATTCACAGAAACATGGTTCTGAACATGCTGCCAATTGCTCGCCTGGGAAACATGCAGAGAAGTCCAAGATAGTGTTTTTTAGACTGGCTGCCACGAGCTGAATCGAATGCAGCCAAGAGCGAGCGTCTGTGACTTACGGTTCAAGAGTTATTCACAGAAACATGGTTCTGAACATGCTGCCAACAGCTCGCCTGGGAAACATGCAGAGAAGTCCAAGATAGTGTTTTTTAGACTGGCTGCCACGAGCTGAATCGAATGCAGCCAAGAGCGAGCGTCTGTGACTTACGGTTCAAGAGTTATTCACAGAAACATGGTTCTGAACATGCTGCCAATAGCTCGCCTGGGAAACATGCAGAGAAGTCCAAGATAGTGTTTTTTAGACTGGCTGCCACGAGCTGAATCGAATGCAGCCAAGAGCGAGCGTCTGTGACTTACGGTTCAAGAGTTATTCACAGAAACATGGTTCTGAACTTTACTGCCAGCCGCGAAAGCGAAACTAACCAAGATCGAGCGTCTTGGATTTACTTGTCAATAACTCGCCTGGGAAACATCCAGAGAAGTCAAAGACAGTGCTTCTATACTAATTGCCAGGCGCTGAGACGAATGCCGCCAAGATCGAGCGTCTAGGACTTACGGTTCAAGAATTAGCTTTAGAAACATTTGCCTGGGAAACATGCAGAGAAGTCCAAGATAGTGTTTTTTAGAATGGCTGCCACGAGCTGAATCGAATGCAGCCAAGAGCGAGCGTCTGTGACTTACGGTTCAAGAGTTATTCACAGAAACATGGTTCTGAACATGCTGCCAATAGCTCGCCTGGGAAACATGCAGAGAAGTCCAAGATAGTGTTTTTTAGACTGGCTGCCACGAGCTGAATCGAATGCAGCCAAGAGCGAGCGTCTGTGACTTACGGTTCAAGAGTTATTCACATAAACATGGTTCTGAACTTTACTGCCAGCCGCGAAAGCGAAACTAACCAAGATCGAGCGTCTTGGATTTACTTGTCAATAACTCGCCTGGGAAACATCCAGAGAAGTCAAAGACAGTGCTTCTATACTAATTGCCAGGCGCTGAGACGAATGCCGCCAAGATCGAGCGTCTAGGACTTACGGTTCAAGAATTAGCTTTAGAAACATTTGCCTGGGAAACATGCAGAGAAGTCCAAGATAGTGTTTTTTAGACTGGCTGCCACGAGCTGAATCGAATGCAGCCAAGAGCGAGCGTCTGTGACTTACGGTTCAAGAGTTATTCACAGAAACATGGTTCTGAACATGCTGCCAATTGCTCGCCTGGGAAACATGCAGAGAAGTCCAAGATAGTGTTTTCTAGACTGGCTGCCACGAGCTGAATCGAATGCAGCCAAGAGCGAGCGTCTGTGACTTACGGTTCAAGAGTTATTCACAGAAACATGGTTCTGAACTTTACTGCCAGCCGCGAAAGCGAAACTAACCAAGATCGAGCGTCTAGGATTTACTTGTCAATAACTCGCCTGGGAAACATCCAGAGAAGTCAAAGACAGTGCTTCTATACTAATTGCCAGGCGCTGAGACGAATGCCGCCAAGATCGAGCGTCTAGGACTTACGGTTCAAGAATTAGCTTTAGAAACATTTGCCTGGGAAACATGCAGAGAAGTCCAAGATAGTGTTTTTTAGAATGGCTGCCACGAGCTGAATCGAATGCAGCCAAGAGCGAGCGTCTGTGACTTACGGTTCAAGAGTTATTCACAGAAACATGGTTCTGAACATGCTGCCAATTGCTCGCCTGGGAAACATGCAGAGAAGTCCAAGATAGTGTTTTTTAGACTGGCTGCCACGAGCTGAATCGAATGCAGCCAAGAGCGAGCGTCTGTGACTTACGGTTCAAGAGTTATTCACAGAAACATGGTTCTGAACATGCTGCCAATAGCTCGCCTGGGAAACATGCAGAGAAGTCCAAGATAGTGTTTTTTAGACTGGCTGCCACGAGCTGAATCGAATGCAGCCAAGAGCGAGCGTCTGTGACTTACGGTTCAAGAGTTATTCACAGAAACATGGTTCTGAACTTTACTGCCAGCCGCGAAAGCGAAACTAACCAAGATCGAGAGTCTAGGATTTACTTGTCAATAACTCGCCTGGGAAACATCCAGAGAAGTCAAAGACAGTGCTTCTATACTAATTGCCAGGCGCTGAGACGAATGCCGCCAAGATCGAGCGTCTAGGACTTACGGTTCAAGAATTAGCTTTAGAAACATTTGCCTGGGAAACATGCAGAGAAGTCCAAGATAGTGTTTTTTAGAATGGCTGCCACGAGCTGAATCGAATGCAGCCAAGAGCGAGCGTCTGTGACTTACGGTTCAAGAGTTATTCACAGAAACATGGTTCTGAACATGCTGCCAATAGCTCGCCTGGGAAACATGCAGAGAAGTCCAAGATAGTGTTTTTTAGACTGGCTGCCACGAGCTGAATCGAATGCAGCCAAGAGCGAGCGTCTGTGACTTACGGTTCAAGAGTTATTCACAGAAACATGGTTCTGAACTTTACTGCCAGCCGCGAAAGCGAAACTAACCAAGATCGAGCGTCTAGGATTTACTTGTCAATAACTCGCCTGGGAAACATCCAGAGAAGTCAAAGACAGTGCTTCTATACTAATTGCCAGGCGCTGAGACGAATGCCGCCAAGATCGAGCGTCTAGGACTTACGGTTCAAGAATTAGCTTTAGAAACATTTGCCTGGGAAACATGCAGAGAAGTCCAAGTTAGTGTTTTTTAGAATGGCTGCCACGAGCTGAATCGAATGCAGCCAAGAGCGAGCGTCTGTGACTTACGGTTCAAGAGTTATTCACAGAAACATGGTTCTGAACATGCTGCCAATTGCTCGCCTGGGAAACAGGCAGATAAGTCCAAGATAGTGTTTTTTAGACTGGCTGCCACGAGCTGAATCGAATGCAGCCAAGAGCGAGCGTCTGTGACTTACGGTTCAAGAGTTATTCACAGAAACATGGTTCTGAACATGCTGCCAACAGCTCGCCTGGGAAACATGCAGAGAAGTCCAAGATAGTGTTTTTTAGACTGGCTGCCACGAGCTGAATCGAATGCAGCCAAGAGCGAGCGTCTGTGACTTACGGTTCAAGAGTTATTCACAGAAACATGGTTCTGAACATGCTGCCAATAGCTCGCCTGGGAAACATGCAGAGAAGTCCAAGATAGTGTTTTTTAGACTGGCTGCCACGAGCTGAATCGAATGCAGCCAAGAGCGAGCGTCTGTGACTTACGGTTCAAGAGTTATTCACAGAAACATGGTTCTGAACTTTACTGCCAGCCGCGAAAGCGAAACTAACCAAGATCGAGCGTCTAGGATTTACTTGTCAATAACTCGCCTGGGAAACATCCAGAGAAGTCAAAGACAGTGCTTCTATACTAATTGCCAGGCGCTGAGACGAATGCCGCCAAGATCGAGCGTCTAGGACTTACGGTTCAAGAATTAGCTTTAGAAACATTTGCCTGGGAAACATGCAGAGAAGTCCAAGATAGTGTTTTTTAGACTGGCTGCCACGAGCTGAATCGAATGCAGCCAAGAGCGAGCGTCTGTGACTTACGGTTCAAGAGTTATTCACAGAAACATGGTTCTGAACATGCTGCCAATTGCTCGCCTGGGAAGCATGCAGAGAAGTCCAAGATAGTGTTTTTAGACTGGCTGCCACGAGCTGAATCGAATGCAGCCAAGAGCGAGCGTCTGTGACTTACGGTTCAAGAGTTATTCACAGAAACATGGTTCTGAACTTTACTGCCAGCCGCGAAAGCGAAACTAACCAAGATCGAGCGTCTAGGATTTACTTGTCAATAACTCGCCTGGGAAACATCCAGAGAAGTCAAAGACAGTGCTTCTATACTAATTGCCAGGCGCTGAGACGAATGCCGCCAAGATCGAGCGTCTAGGACTTACGGTTCAAGAATTAGCTTTAGAAACATTTGCCTGGGAAACATGCAGAGAAGTCCAAGATAGTGTTTTTTAGAATGGCTGCCACGAGCTGAATCGAATGCAGCCAAGAGCGAGCGTCTGTGACTTACGGTTCAAGAGTTATTCACAGAAACATGGTTCTGAACATGCTGCCAATTGCTCGCCTGGGAAACATGCAGAGAAGTCCAAGATAGTGTTTTTTAGACTGGCTGCCACGAGCTGAATCGAATGCAGCCAAGAGCGAGCGTCTGTGACTTACGGTTCAAGAGTTATTCACAGAAACATGGTTCTGAACATGCTGCCAATAGCTCGCCTGGGAAACATGCAGAGAAGTCCAAGACAGTGCTTCTATACTAATTGCCAGGCGCTGAGACGAATGCCGCCAAGATCGAGCGTCTAGGACTTACGGTTCAAGAATTAGCTTTAGAAACATTTGCCTGGGAAACATGCAGAGAAGTCCAAGTTAGTGTTTTTTAGAATGGCTGCCACGAGCTGAATCGAATGCAGCCAAGAGCGAGCGTCTGTGACTTACGGTTCAAGAGTTATTCACAGAAACATGGTTCTGAACATGCTGCCAATTGCTCGCCTGGGAAACAGGCAGATAAGTCCAAGATAGTGTTTTTTAGACTGGCTGCCACGAGCTGAATCGAATGCAGCCAAGAGCGAGCGTCTGTGACTTACGGTTCAAGAGTTATTCACAGAAACATGGTTCTGAACATGCTGCCAACAGCTCGCCTGGGAAACATGCAGAGAAGTCCAAGATAGTGTTTTTTAGACTGGCTGCCACGAGCTGAATCGAATGCAGCCAAGAGCGAGCGTCTGTGACTTACGGTTCAAGAGTTATTCACAGAAACATGGTTCTGAACATGCTGCCAATAGCTCGCCTGGGAAACATGCAGAGAAGTCCAAGATAGTGTTTTTTAGACTGGCTGCCACGAGCTGAATCGAATGCAGCCAAGAGCGAGCGTCTGTGACTTACGGTTAAAGAGTTTTTCACAGAAACATGGTTCTGAACTTTACTGCCAGCCGCGAAAGCGAAACTAACCAAGATCGAGCGTCTAGGATTTACTTGTCAATAACTCGCCTGGGAAACATCCAGAGAAGTCAAAGACAGTGCTTCTATACTAATTGCCAGGCGCTGAGACGAATGCCGCCAAGATCGAGCGTCTAGGACTTACGGTTCAAGAATTAGCTTTAGAAACATTTGCCTGGGAAACATGCAGAGAAGTCCAAGATAGTGTTTTTTAGAATGGCTGCCACGAGCTGAATCGAATGCAGCCAAGAGCGAGCGTCTGTGACTTACGGTTCAAGAGTTATTCACAGAAACATGGTTCTGAACATGCTGCCAATTGCTCGCCTGGGAAACATGCAGAGAAGTCCAAGATAGTGTTTTTTAGACTGGCTGCCACGAGCTGAATCGAATGCAGCCAAGAGCGAGCGTCTGTGACTTACGGTTCAAGAGTTATTCACAGAAACATGGTTCTGAACATGCTGCCAATAGCTCGCCTGGGAAACATGCAGAGAAGTCCAAGACAGTGCTTCTATACTAATTGCCAGGCGCTGAGACGAATGCCGCCAAGATCGAGCGTCTAGGACTTACGGTTCAAGAATTAGCTTTAGAAACATTTGCCTGGGAAACATGCAGAGAAGTCCAAGTTAGTGTTTTTTAGAATGGCTGCCACGAGCTGAATCGAATGCAGCCAAGAGCGAGCGTCTGTGACTTACGGTTCAAGAGTTATTCACAGAAACATGGTTCTGAACATGCTGCCAATTGCTCGCCTGGGAAACAGGCAGATAAGTCCAAGATAGTGTTTTTTAGACTGGCTGCCACGAGCTGAATCGAATGCAGCCAAGAGCGAGCGTCTGTGACTTACGGTTCAAGAGTTATTCACAGAAACATGGTTCTGAACATGCTGCCAACAGCTCGCCTGGTAAACATGCAGAGAAGTCCAAGATAGTGTTTTTTAGACTGGCTGCCACGAGCTGAATCGAATGCAGCCAAGAGCGAGCGTCTGTGACTTACGGTTCAAGAGTTATTCACAGAAACATGGTTCTGAACATGCTGCCAATTGCTCGCCTGGGAAGCATGCAGAGAAGTCCAAGATAGTGTTTTTTAGACTGGCTGCCACGAGCTGAATCGAATGCAGCCAAGAGCGAGCGTCTGTGACTTACGGTTCAAGAGTTATTCACAGAAACATGGTTCTGAACTTTACTGCCAGCCGCGAAAGCGAAACTAACCAAGATCGAGCGTCTAGGATTTACTTGTCAATAACTCGCCTGGGAAACATCCAGAGAAGTCAAAGACAGTGCTTCTATACTAATTGCCAGGCGCTGAGACGAATGCCGCCAAGATCGAGCGTCTAGGACTTACGGTTCAAGAATTAGCTTTAGAAACATTTGCCTGGGAAACATGCAGAGAAGTCCAAGATAGTGTTTTTTAGAATGGCTGCCACGAGCTGAATCGAATGCAGCCAAGAGCGAGCGTCTGTGACTTACGGTTCAAGAGTTATTCACAGAAACATGGTTCTGAACATGCTGCCAATTGCTCGCCTGGGAAACATGCAGAGAAGTCCAAGATAGTGTTTTTTAGACTGGCTGCCACGAGCTGAATCGAATGCAGCCAAGAGCGAGCGTCTGTGACTTACGGTTCAAGAGTTATTCACAGAAACATGGTTCTGAACATGCTGCCAATAGCTCGCCTGGGAAACATGCAGAGAAGTCCAAGATAGTGTTTTTTAGACTGGCTGCCACGAGCTGAATCGAATGCAGCCAAGAGCGAGCGTCTGTGACTTACGGTTCAAGAGTTATTCACAGAAACATGGTTCTGAACTTTACTGCCAGCCGCGAAAGCGAAACTAACCAAGACCGAGCGTCTAGGATTTACTTGTCAATAACTCGCCTGGGAAACATCCAGAGAAGTCAAAGACAGTGCTTCTATACTAATTGCCAGGCGCTGAGACGAATGCCGCCAAGATCGAGCGTCTTTGACTTACGGTTCAAGAATTAGCTTTAGAAACATTTGCCTGGGAAACATGCAGAGAAGTCCAAGATAGTGTTTTTTAGAATGGCTGCCACGAGCTGAATCGAATGCAGCCAAGAGCGAGCGTCTGTGACTTACGGTTCAAGAGTTATTCACAGAAACATGGTTCTGAACATGCTGCCAATAGCTCGCCTGGGAAACATGCAGAGAAGTCCAAGATAGTGTTTTTTAGACTGGCTGCCACGAGCTGAATCGAATGCAGCCAAGAGCGAGCGTCTGTGACTTACGGTTCAAGAGTTATTCACAGAAACATGGTTCTGAACTTTACTGCCAGCCGCGAAAGCGAAACTAACCAAGATCGAGCGTCTAGGATTTACTTGTCAATAACTCGCCTGGGAAACATCCAGAGAAGTCAAAGACAGTGCTTCTATACTAATTGCCAGGCGCTGAGACGAATGCCGCCAAGATCGAGCGTCTAGGACTTACGGTTCAAGAATTAGCTTTAGAAACATTTGCCTGGGAAACATGCAGAGAAGTCCAAGTTAGTGTTTTTTAGAATGGCTGCCACGAGCTGAATCGAATGCAGCCAAGAGCGAGCGTCTGTGACTTACGGTTCAAGAGTTATTCACAGAAACATGGTTCTGAACATGCTGCCAATTGCTCGCCTGGGAAACAGGCAGAGAAGTCCAAGATAGTGTTTTTTAGACTGGCTGCCACGAGCTGAATCGAATGCAGCCAAGAGCGAGCGTCTGTGACTTACGGTTCAAGAGTTATTCACAGAAACATGGTTCTGAACATGCTGCCAACAGCTCGCCTGGGAAACATGCAGAGAAGTCCAAGATAGTGTTTTTTAGACTGGCTGCCACAAGCTGAATCGAATGCAGCCAAGAGCGAGCGTCTGTGACTTACGGTTCAAGAGTTATTCACAGAAACATGGTTCTGAACATGCTGCCAATAGCTCGCCTGGGAAACATGCAGAGAAGTCCAAGATAGTGTTTTTTAGACTGGCTGCCACGAGCTGAATCGAATGCAGCCAAGAGCGAGCGTCTGTGACTTACGGTTCAAGAGTTATTCACAGAAACATGGTTCTGAACTTTACTGCCAGCCGCGAAAGCGAAACTAACCAAGATCGAGCGTCTAGGATTTACTTGTCAATAACTCGCCTGGGAAACATCCAGAGAAGTCAAAGACAGTGCTTCTATACTAATTGCCAGGCGCTGAGACGAATGCGCCAAGATCGAGCGTCTAGGACTTACGGTTCAAGAATTAGCTTTAGAAACATTTGCCTGGGAAACATGCAGAGAAGTCCAAGATAGTGTTTTTTAGACTGGCTGCCACGAGCTGAATCGAATGCAGCCAAGAGCGAGCGTCTGTGACTTACGGTTCAAGAGTTATTCACAGAAACATGGTTCTGAACATGCTGCCAATAGCTCGCCTGGGAAACATGCAGAGAAGTCCAAGATAGTGTTTTTTAGACTGGCTGCCACGAGCTGAATCGAATGCAGCCAAGAGCGAGCGTCTGTGACTTACGGTTCAAGAGTTATTCACAGAAACATGGTTCTGAACATGCTGCCAATAGCTCGCCTGGGAAACATGCAGAGAAGTCCAAGATAGTGTTTTTTAGACTGGCTGCCACGAGCTGAATCGAATGCAGCCAAGAGCGAGCGTCTGTGACTTACGGTTCAAGAGTTATTCACAGAAACATGGTTCTGAACATGCTGCCAACAGCTCGCCTGGGAAACATGCAGAGAAGTCCAAGATAGTGTTTTTTAGACTGGCTGCCACGAGCTGAATCGAATGCAGCCAAGAGCGAGCGTCTGTGACTTACGGTTCAAGAGTTATTCACAGAAACATGGTTCTGAACATGCTGCCAATAGCTCGCCTGGGAAACATGCAGAGAAGTCCAAGATAGTGTTTTTTAGACTGGCTGCCACGAGCTGAATCGAATGCAGCCAAGAGCGAGCGTCTGTGACTTACGGTTCAAGAGTTATTCACAGAAACATGGTTCTGAACTTTACTGCCAGCCGCGAAAGCGAAACTAACCAAGATCGAGCGTCTAGGATTTACTTGTTAATAACTCGCCTGGGAAACATCCAGAGAAGTCAAAGACAGTGCTTCTATACTAATTGCCAGGCGCTGAGACGAATGCCGCCAAGATCGAGCGTCTAGGACTTACGGTTCAAGAATTAGCTTTAGAAACATTTGCCTGGGAAACATGCAGAGAAGTCCAAGATAGTGTTTTTTAGACTGGCTGCCACGAGCTGAATCGAATGCAGCCAAGAGCGAGCGTCTGTGACTTACGGTTCAAGAGTTATTCACAGAAACATGGTTCTGAACATGCTGCCAATTGCTCTCCTGGGAAACATGCAGAGAAGTCCAAGATAGTGTTTTTTAGACTGGCTGCCACGAGCTGAATCGAATGCAGCCAAGAGCGAGCGTCTGTGACTTACGGTTCAAGAGTTATTCACAGAAACATGGTTCTGAACATGCTGCCAACAGCTCGCCTGGGAAACATGCAGAGAAGTCCAAGATAGTGTTTTTTAGACTGGCTGCCACGAGCTGAATCGAATGCAGCCAAGAGCGAGCGTCTGTGACTTACGGTTCAAGAGTTATTCACAGAAACATGGTTCTGAACATGCTGCCAATAGCTCGCCTGGGAAACATGCAGAGAAGTCCAAGATAGTGTTTTTTAGACTGGCTGCCACGAGCTGAATCGAATGCAGCCAAGAGCGAGCGTCTGTGACTTACGGTTCAAGAGTTATTCACAGAAACATGGTTCTGAACTTTACTGCCAGCCGCGAAAGCGAAACTAACCAAGATCGAGCGTCTAGGATTTACTTGTCAATAACTCGCCTGGGAAACATCCAGAGAAGTCAAAGACAGTGCTTCTATACTAATTGCCAGGTGCTGAGACGAATGCCGCCAAGATCGAGCGTCTAGGACTTACGGTTCAAGAATTAGCTTTAGAAACATTTGCCTGGGAAACATGCAGAGAAGTCCAAGATAGTGTTTTTTAGACTGGCTGCCACGAGCTGAATCGAATGCAGCCAAGAGCGAGCGTCTGTGACTTACGGTTCAAGAGTTATTCACAGAAACATGGTTCTGAACATGCTGCCAATAGCTCGCCTGGGAAACATGCAGAGAAGTCCAAGATAGTGTTTTTTAGACTGGCTGCCACGAGCTGAATCGAATGCAGCCAAGAGCGAGCGTCTGTGACTTACGGTTCAAGAGTTATTCACAGAAACATGGTTCTGAACATGCTGCCAATAGCTCGCCTGGGAAACATGCAGAGAAGTCCAAGATAGTGTTTTTTAGACTGGCTGCCACGAGCTGAATCGAATGCAGCCAAGAGCGAGCGTCTGTGACTTACGGTTCAAGAGTTATTCACAGAAACATGGTTCTGAACATGCTGCCAACAGCTCGCCTGGGAAACATGCAGAGAAGTCCAAGATAGTGTTTTTTAGACTGGCTGCCACGAGCTGAATCGAATGCAGCCAAGAGCGAGCGTCTGTGACTTACGGTTCAAGAGTTATTCACAGAAACATGGTTCTGAACATGCTGCCAATAGCTCGCCTGGGAAACATGCAGAGAAGTCCAAGATAGTGTTTTTTAGACTGGCTGCCACGAGCTGAATCGAATGCAGCCAAGAGCGAGCGTCTGTGACTTACGGTTCAAGAGTTATTCACAGAAACATGGTTCTGAACTTTACTGCCAGCCGCGAAAGCGAAACTAACCAAGATCGAGCGTCTAGGATTTACTTGTCAATAACTCGCCTGGGAAACATCCAGAGAAGTCAAAGACAGTGCTTCTATACTAATTGCCAGGCGCTGAGACGAATGCCGCCAAGATCGAGCGTCTAGGACTTACGGTTCAAGAATTAGCTTTAGAAACATTTGCCTGGGAAACATGCAGAGAAGTCCAAGATAGTGTTTTTTAGAATGGCTGCCACGAGCTGAATCGAATGCAGCCAAGAGCGAGCGTCTGTGACTTATGGTTCAAGAGTTATTCACAGAAACATGGTTCTGAACATGCTGCCAATAGCTCGCCTGGGAAACATGCAGAGAAGTCCAAGATAGTGTTTTTTAGACTGGCTGCCACGAGCTGAATCGAATGCAGCCAAGAGCGAGCGTCTGTGACTTACGGTTCAAGAGTTATTCACAGAAACATGGTTCTGAACTTTACTGCCAGCCGCGAAAGCGAAACTAACCAAGATCGAGCGTCTAGGATTTACTTGTCAATAACTCGCCTGGGAAACATCCAGAGAAGTCAAAGACAGTGCTTCTATACTAATTGCCAGGCGCTGAGACGAATGCCGCCAAGATCGAGCGTCTAGGACTTACGGTTCAAGAATTAGCTTTAGAAACATTTGCCTGGGAAACATGCAGAGAAGTCCAAGATAGTGTTTTTTAGAATGGCTGCCACGAGCTGAATCGAATGCAGCCAAGAGCGAGCGTCTGTGACTTACGGTTCAAGAGTTATTCACAGAAACATGGTTCTGAACATGCTGCCAATAGCTCGCCTGGGAAACATGCAGAGAAGTCCAAGATAGTGTTTTTTAGACTGGCTGCCACGAGCTGAATCGAATGCAGCCAAGAGCGAGCGTCTGTGACTTACGGTTCAAGAGTTATTCACAGAAACATGGTTCTGAACTTTACTGCCAGCCGCGAAAGCGAAACTAACCAAGATCGAGCGTCTAGGACTTACGGTTCAAGAATTAGCTTTAGAAACATTTGCCTGGGAAACATGCAGAGAAGTCCAAGATAGTGTTTTTTAGAATGGCTGCCACGAGCTGAATCGAATGCAGCCAAGAGCGAGCGTCTGTGACTTACGGTTCAAGAGTTATTCACAGAAACATGGTTCTGAACATGCTGCCAATAGCTCGCCTGGGAAACATGCAGAGAAGTCCAAGATAGTGTTTTTTAGACTGGCTGCCACGAGCTGAATCGAATGCAGCCAAGAGCGAGCGTCTGTGACTTACGGTTCAAGAGTTATTCACAGAAACATGGTTCTGAACATGCTGCCAACAGCTCGCCTGGGAAACATGCAGAGAAGTCCAAGATAGTGTTTTTTAGACTGGCTGCCACGAGCTGAATCGAATGCAGCCAAGAGCGAGCGTCTGTGACTTACGGTTCAAGAGTTATTCACAGAAACATGGTTCTGAACATGCTGCCAATAGCTCGCCTGGGAAACATGCAGAGAAGTCCAAGATAGTGTTTTTTAGACTGGCTGCCACGAGCTGAATCGAATGCAGCCAAGAGCGAGCGTCTGTGACTTACGGTTCAAGAGTTATTCACAGAAACATGGTTCTGAACTTTACTGCCAGCCGCGAAAGCGAAACTAACCAAGATCGAGCGTCTAGGACTTACGGTTCAAGAATTAGCTTTAGAAACATTTGCCTGGGAAACATGCAGAGAAGTCCAAGATAGTGTTTTTTAGAATGGCTGCCACGAGCTGAATCGAATGCAGCCAAGAGCGAGCGTCTGTGACTTACGGTTCAAGAGTTATTCACAGAAACATGGTTCTGAACATGCTGCCAATAGCTCGCCTGGGAAACATGCAGAGAAGTCCAAGATAGTGTTTTTTAGACTGGCTGCCACGAGCTGAATCGAATGCAGCCAAGAGCGAGCGTCTGTGACTTACGGTTCAAGAGTTATTCACAGAAACATGGTTCTGAACTTTACTGCCAGCCGCGAAAGCGAAACTAACCAAGATCGAGCGTCTAGGATTTACTTGTCAATAACTCGCCTGGGAAACATCCAGAGAAGTCAAAGACAGTGCTTCTATACTAATTGCCAGGCGCTGAGACGAATGCCGCCAAGATCGAGCGTCTAGGACTTACGGTTCAAGAATTAGCTTTAGAAACATTTGCCTGGGAAACATGCAGAGAAGTCCAAGATAGTGTTTTTTAGAATGGCTGCCACGAGCTGAATCGAATGCAGCCAAGAGCGAGCGTCTGTGACTTACGGTTCAAGAGTTATTCACAGAAACATGGTTCTGAACATGCTGCCAATAGCTCGCCTGGGAAACATGCAGAGAAGTCCAAGATAGTGTTTTTTAGACTGGCTGCCACGAGCTGAATCGAATGCAGCCAAGAGCGAGCGTCTGTGACTTACGGTTCAAGAGTTATTCACAGAAACATGGTTCTGAACTTTACTGCCAGCCGCGAAAGCGAAACTAACCAAGATCGAGCGTCTAGGATTTACTTGTCAATAACTCGCCTGGGAAACATCCAGAGAAGTCAAAGACAGTGCTTCTATACTAATTGCCAGGCGCTGAGACGAATGCCGCCAAGATCGAGCGTCTAGGACTTACGGTTCAAGAATTAGCTTTAGAAACATTTGCCTGGGAAACATGCAGAGAAGTCCAAGATAGTGTTTTTTAGAATGGCTGCCACGAGCTGAATCGAATGCAGCCAAGAGCGAGCGTCTGTGACTTACGGTTCAAGAGTTATTCACAGAAACATGGTTCTGAACATGCTGCCAATTGCTCGCCTGGGAAACATGCAGAGAAGTCCAAGATAGTGTTTTTTAGACTGGCTGCCACGAGCTGAATCGAATGCAGCCAAGAGCGAGCGTCTGTGACTTACGGTTCAAGAGTTATTCACAGAAACATGGTTCTGAACATGCTGCCAACAGCTCGCCTGGGAAACATGCAGAGAAGTCCAAGATAGTGTTTTTTAGACTGGCTGCCACGAGCTGAATCGAATGCAGCCAAGAGCGAGCGTCTGTGACTTACGGTTCAAGAGTTATTCACAGAAACATGGTTCTGAACATGCTGCCAATAGCTCGCCTGGGAAACCTGCAGAGAAGTCCAAGATAGTGTTTTTTAGACTGGCTGCCACGAGCTGAATCGAATGCAGCCAAGAGCGAGCGTCTGTGACTTACGGTTCAAGAGTTATTCACAGAAACATGGTTCTGAACTTTACTGCCAGCCGCGAAAGCGAAACTAACCAAGATCGAGCGTCTAGGATTTACTTGTCAATAACTCGCCTGGGAAACATCCAGAGAAGTCAAAGACAGTGCTTCTATACTAATTGCCAGGCGCTGAGACGAATGCCGCCAAGATCGAGCGTCTAGGACTTACGGTTCAAGAATTAGCTTTAGAAACATTTGCCTGGGAAACATGCAGAGAAGTCCAAGATAGTGTTTTTTAGACTGGCTGCCACGAGCTGAATCGAATGCAGCCAAGAGCGAGCGTCTGTGACTTACGGTTCAAGAGTTATTCACAGAAACATGGTTCTGAACATGCTGCCAATAGCTCGCCTGGGAAACATGCAGAGAAGTCCAAGATAGTGTTTTTTAGACTGGCTGCCACGAGCTGAATCGAATGCAGCCAAGAGCGAGCGTCTGTGACTTACGGTTCAAGAGTTATTCACAGAAACATGGTTCTGAACATGCTGCCAACAGCTCGCCTGGGAAACATGCAGAGAAGTCCAAGATAGTGTTTTTTAGACTGGCTGCCACGAGCTGAATCGAATGCAGCCAAGAGCGAGCGTCTGTGACTTACGGTTCAAGAGTTATTCACAGAAACATGGTTCTGAACATGCTGCCAATAGCTCGCCTGGGAAACATGCAGAGAAGTCCAAGATAGTGTTTTTTAGACTGGCTGCCACGAGCTGAATCGAATGCAGCCAAGAGCGAGCGTCTGTGACTTACGGTTCAAGAGTTATTCACAGAAACATGGTTCTGAACATGCTGCCAATAGCTCGCCTGGGAAACATGCAGAGAAGTCCAAGATAGTGTTTTTTAGACTGGCTGCCACGAGCTGAATCGAATGCAGCCAAGAGCGAGCGTCTGTGACTTACGGTTCAAGAGTTATTCACAGAAACATGGTTCTGAACATGCTGCCAATAGCTCGCCTGGGAAACATGCAGAGAAGTCCAAGATAGTGTTTTTTAGACTGGCTGCCACGAGCTGAATCGAATGCAGCCAAGAGCGAGCGTCTGTGACTTACGGTTCAAGAGTTATTCACAGAAACATGGTTCTGAACATGCTGCCAACAGCTCGCCTGGGAAACATGCAGAGAAGTCCAAGATAGTGTTTTTTAGACTGGCTGCCACGAGCTGAATCGAATGCAGCCAAGAGCGAGCGTCTGTGACTTACGGTTCAAGAGTTATTCACAGAAACATGGTTCTGAACATGCTGCCAATAGCTCGCCTGGGAAACATGCAGAGAAGTCCAAGATAGTGTTTTTTAGACTGGCTGCCACGAGCTGAATCGAATGCAGCCAAGAGCGAGCGTCTGTGACTTACGGTTCAAGAGTTATTCACAGAAACATGGTTCTGAACTTTACTGCCAGCCGCGAAAGCGAAACTAACCAAGATCGAGCGTCTAGGATTTACTTGTCAATAACTCGCCTGGGAAACATCCAGAGAAGTCAAAGACAGTGCTTCTATACTAATTGCCAGGCGCTGAGACGAATGCCGCCAAGATCGAGCGTCTAGGACTTACGGTTCAAGAATTAGCTTTAGAAACATTTGCCTGGGAAACATGCAGAGAAGTCCAAGATAGTGTTTTTTAGACTGGCTGCCACGAGCTGAATCGAATGCAGCCAAGAGCGAGCGTCTGTGACTTACGGTTCAAGAGTTATTCACAGAAACATGGTTCTGAACATGCTGCCAATTGCTCTCCTGGGAAACATGCAGAGAAGTCCAAGATAGTGTTTTTTAGACTGGCTGCCACGAGCTGAATCGAATGCAGCCAAGAGCGAGCGTCTGTGACTTACGGTTCAAGAGTTATTCACAGAAACATGGTTCTGAACATGCTGCCAACAGCTCGCCTGGGAAACATGCAGAGAAGTCCAAGATAGTGTTTTTTAGACTGGCTGCCACGAGCTGAATCGAATGCAGCCAAGAGCGAGCGTCTGTGACTTACGGTTCAAGAGTTATTCACAGAAACATGGTTCTGAACATGCTGCCAATAGCTCGCCTGGGAAACATGCAGAGAAGTCCAAGATAGTGTTTTTTAGACTGGCTGCCACGAGCTGAATCGAATGCAGCCAAGAGCGAGCGTCTGTGACTTACGGTTCAAGAGTTATTCACAGAAACATGGTTCTGAACTTTACTGCCAGCCGCGAAAGCGAAACTAACCAAGATCGAGCGTCTAGGATTTACTTGTCAATAACTCGCCTGGGAAACATCCAGAGAAGTCAAAGACAGTGCTTCTATACTAATTGCCAGGTGCTGAGACGAATGCCGCCAAGATCGAGCGTCTAGGACTTACGGTTCAAGAATTAGCTTTAGAAACATTTGCCTGGGAAACATGCAGAGAAGTCCAAGATAGTGTTTTTTAGACTGGCTGCCACGAGCTGAATCGAATGCAGCCAAGAGCGAGCGTCTGTGACTTACGGTTCAAGAGTTATTCACAGAAACATGGTTCTGAACATGCTGCCAATAGCTCGCCTGGGAAACATGCAGAGAAGTCCAAGATAGTGTTTTTTAGACTGGCTGCCACGAGCTGAATCGAATGCAGCCAAGAGCGAGCGTCTGTGACTTACGGTTCAAGAGTTATTCACAGAAACATGGTTCTGAACATGCTGCCAATAGCTCGCCTGGGAAACATGCAGAGAAGTCCAAGATAGTGTTTTTTAGACTGGCTGCCACGAGCTGAATCGAATGCAGCCAAGAGCGAGCGTCTGTGACTTACGGTTCAAGAGTTATTCACAGAAACATGGTTCTGAACATGCTGCCAACAGCTCGCCTGGGAAACATGCAGAGAAGTCCAAGATAGTGTTTTTTAGACTGGCTGCCACGAGCTGAATCGAATGCAGCCAAGAGCGAGCGTCTGTGACTTACGGTTCAAGAGTTATTCACAGAAACATGGTTCTGAACATGCTGCCAATAGCTCGCCTGGGAAACATGCAGAGAAGTCCAAGATAGTGTTTTTTAGACTGGCTGCCACGAGCTGAATCGAATGCAGCCAAGAGCGAGCGTCTGTGACTTACGGTTCAAGAGTTATTCACAGAAACATGGTTCTGAACTTTACTGCCAGCCGCGAAAGCGAAACTAACCAAGATCGAGCGTCTAGGATTTACTTGTCAATAACTCGCCTGGGAAACATCCAGAGAAGTCAAAGACAGTGCTTCTATACTAATTGCCAGGCGCTGAGACGAATGCCGCCAAGATCGAGCGTCTAGGACTTACGGTTCAAGAATTAGCTTTAGAAACATTTGCCTGGGAAACATGCAGAGAAGTCCAAGATAGTGTTTTTTAGAATGGCTGCCACGAGCTGAATCGAATGCAGCCAAGAGCGAGCGTCTGTGACTTATGGTTCAAGAGTTATTCACAGAAACATGGTTCTGAACATGCTGCCAATAGCTCGCCTGGGAAACATGCAGAGAAGTCCAAGATAGTGTTTTTTAGACTGGCTGCCACGAGCTGAATCGAATGCAGCCAAGAGCGAGCGTCTGTGACTTACGGTTCAAGAGTTATTCACAGAAACATGGTTCTGAACTTTACTGCCAGCCGCGAAAGCGAAACTAACCAAGATCGAGCGTCTAGGATTTACTTGTCAATAACTCGCCTGGGAAACATCCAGAGAAGTCAAAGACAGTGCTTCTATACTAATTGCCAGGCGCTGAGACGAATGCCGCCAAGATCGAGCGTCTAGGACTTACGGTTCAAGAATTAGCTTTAGAAACATTTGCCTGGGAAACATGCAGAGAAGTCCAAGATAGTGTTTTTTAGAATGGCTGCCACGAGCTGAATCGAATGCAGCCAAGAGCGAGCGTCTGTGACTTACGGTTCAAGAGTTATTCACAGAAACATGGTTCTGAACATGCTGCCAATTGCTCGCCTGGGAAACATGCAGAGAAGTCCAAGATAGTGTTTTTTAGACTGGCTGCCACGAGCTGAATCGAATGCAGCCAAGAGCGAGCGTCTGTGACTTACGGTTCAAGAGTTATTCACAGAAACATGGTTCTGAACATGCTGCCAACAGCTCGCCTGGGAAACATGCAGAGAAGTCCAAGATAGTGTTTTTTAGACTGGCTGCCACGAGCTGAATCGAATGCAGCCAAGAGCGAGCGTCTGTGACTTACGGTTCAAGAGTTATTCACAGAAACATGGTTCTGAACATGCTGCCAATAGCTCGCCTGGGAAACATGCAGAGAAGTCCAAGATAGTGTTTTTTAGACTGGCTGCCACGAGCTGAATCGAATGCAGCCAAGAGCGAGCGTCTGTGACTTACGGTTCAAGAGTTATTCACAGAAACATGGTTCTGAACATGCTGCCAACAGCTCGCCTGGGAAACATGCAGAGAAGTCCAAGATAGTGTTTTTTAGACTGGCTGCCACGAGCTGAATCGAATGCAGCCAAGAGCGAGCGTCGGTGACTTACGGTTCAAGAGTTATTCACAGAAACATGGTTCTGAACATGCTGCCAATAGCTCGCCTGGGAAACATGCAGAGAAGTCCAAGATAGTGTTTTTTAGACTGGCTGCCACGAGCTGAATCGAATGCAGCCAAGAGCGAGCGTCTGTGACTTACGGTTCAAGAGTTATTCACAGAAACATGGTTCTGAACTTTACTGCCAGCCGCGAAAGCGAAACTAACCAAGATCGAGCGTCTAGGATTTACTTGTCAATAACTCGCCTGGGAAACATCCAGAGAAGTCAAAGACAGTGCTTCTATACTAATTGCCAGGCGCTGAGACGAATGCCGCCAAGATCGAGCGTCTAGGACTTACGGTTCAAGAATTAGCTTTAGAAACATTTGCCTGGGAAACATGCAGAGAAGTCCAAGATAGTGTTTTTTAGACTGGCTGCCACGAGCTGAATCGAATGCAGCCAAGAGCGAGCGTCTGTGACTTACGGTTCAAGAGTTATTCACAGAAACATGGTTCTGAACATGCTGCCAATAGCTCGCCTGGGAAACATGCAGAGAAGTCCAAGATAGTGTTTTTTAGACTGGCTGCCACGAACGGAATCGAATGCAGCCAAGAGCGAGCGTCTGTGACTTACGGTTCAAGAGTTATTCACAGAAACATGGTTCTGAACATGCTGCCAATAGCTCGCCTGGGAAACATGCAGAGAAGTCCAAGATAGTGTTTTTTAGACTGGCTGCCACGAGCTGAATCGAATGCAGCCAAGAGCGAGCGTCTGTGACTTACGGTTCAAGAGTTATTCACAGAAACATGGTTCTGAACATGCTGCCAACAGCTCGCCGGGGAAACATGCAGAGAAGTCCAAGATAGTGTTTTTTAGACTGGCTGCCACGAGCTGAATCGAATGCAGCCAAGAGCGAGCGTCTGTGACTTACGGTTCAAGAGTTATTCACAGAAACATGGTTCTGAACATGCTGCCAATAGCTCGCCTGGGAAACATGCAGAGAAGTCCAAGATAGTGTTTTTTAGACTGGCTGCCACGAGCTGAATCGAATGCAGCCAAGAGCGAGCGTCTGTGACTTACGGTTCAAGAGTTATTCACAGAAACATGGTTCTGAACTTTACTGCCAGCCGCGAAAGCGAAACTAACCAAGATCGAGCGTCTAGGATTTACTCGCCTGGGAAACATCCAGAGAAGTCAAAGACAGTGCTTCTATACTAATTGCCAGGCGCTGAGACGAATGCCGCCAAGATCGAGCGTCTAGGACTTACGGTTCAAGAATTAGCTTTAGAAACATTTGCCTGGGAAACATGCAGAGAAGTCCAAGATAGTGTTTTTTAGACTGGCTGCCACGAGCTGAATCGAATGCAGCCAAGAGCGAGCGTCTGTGACTTACGGTTCAAGAGTTATTCACAGAAACATGGTTCTGAACATGCTGCCAATTGCTCGCCTGGGAAACATGCAGAGAAGTCCAAGATAGTGTTTTTTAGACTGGCTGCCACGAGCTGAATCGAATGCAGCCAAGAGCGAGCGTCTGTGACTTACGGTTCAAGAGTTATTCACAGAAACATGGTTCTGAACATGCTGCCAATAGCTCGCCTGGGAAACATGCAGAGAAGTCCAAGATAGTGTTTTTTAGACTGGCTGCCACGAGCTGAATCGAATGCAGCCAAGAGCGAGCGTCTGTGACTTACGGTTCAAGAGTTATTCACAGAAACATGGTTCTGAACATGCTGCCAATAGCTCGCCTGGGAAACATGCAGAGAAGTCCAAGATAGTGTTTTTTAGACTGGCTGCCACGAGCTGAATCGAATGCAGCCAAGAGCGAGCGTCTGTGACTTACGGTTCAAGAGTTATTCACAGAAACATGGTTCTGAACATGCTGCCAACAGCTCGCCTGGGAAACATGCAGAGAAGTCCAAGATAGTGTTTTTTAGACTGGCTGCCACGAGCTGAATCGAATGCAGCCAAGAGCGAGCGTCTGTGACTTACGGTTCAAGAGTTATTCACAGAAACATGGTTCTGAACATGCTGCCAATAGCTCGCCTGGGAAACATGCAGAGAAGTCCAAGATAGTGTTTTTTAGACTGGCTGCCACGAGCTGAATCGAATGCAGCCAAGAGCGAGCGTCTGTGACTTACGGTTCAAGAGTTATTCACAGAAACATGGTTCTGAACTTTACTGCCAGCCGCGAAAGCGAAACTAACCAAGATCGAGCGTCTAGGATTTACTTGTCAATAACTCGCCTGGGAAACATCCAGAGAAGTCAAAGACAGTGCTTCTATACTAATTGCCAGGCGCTGAGACGAATGCCGCCAAGATCGAGCGTCTAGGACTTACGGTTCAAGAATTAGCTTTAGAAACATTTGCCTGGGAAACATGCAGAGAAGTCCAAGATAGTGTTTTTTAGACTGGCTGCCACGAGCTGAATCGAATGCAGCCAAGAGCGAGCGTCTGTGACTTACGGTTCAAGAGTTATTCACAGAAACATGGTTCTGAACATGCTGCCAATTGCTCGCCTGGGAAACATGCAGAGAAGTCCAAGATAGTGTTTTTTAGACTGGCTGCCACGAGCTGAATCGAATGCAGCCAAGAGCGAGCGTCTGTGACTTACGGTTCAAGAGTTATTCACAGAAACATGGTTCT
Source organism: Rhinoderma darwinii (assembly GCF_050947455.1). Lineage (NCBI taxonomy): Eukaryota > Metazoa > Chordata > Amphibia > Anura > Rhinodermatidae > Rhinoderma > Rhinoderma darwinii. The sequence goes on along the minus strand of NW_027463336.1, from coordinate 30,483 downwards.
GAACATGCTGCCAATAGCTCGCCTGGGAAACATGCAGAGAAGTCCAAGATAGTGTTTTTTAGACTGGCTGCCACGAGCTGAATCGAATGCAGCCAAGAGCGAGCGTCTGTGACTTACGGTTCAAGAGTTATTCACAGAAACATGGTTCTGAACTTTACTGCCAGCCGCGAAAGCGAAACTAACCAAGATCGAGCGTCTAGGATTTACTTGTCAATAACTCGCCTGGGAAACATCCAGAGAAGTCAAAGACAGTGCTTCTATACTAATTGCCAGGCGCTGAGACGAATGCCGCCAAGATCGAGCGTCTAGGACTTACGGTTCAAGAATTAGCTTTAGAAACATTTGCCTGGGAAACATGCAGAGAAGTCCAAGATAGTGTTTTTTAGAATGGCTGCCACGAGCTGAATCGAATGCAGCCAAGAGCGAGCGTCTGTGACTTACGGTTCAAGAGTTATTCACAGAAACATGGTTCTGAACTTTACTGCCAGCCGCGAAAGCGAAACTAACCAAGATCGAGCGTCTAGGATTTACTTGTCAATAACTCGCCTGGGAAACATCCAGAGAAGTCAAAGACAGTGCTTCTATACTAATTGCCAGGCGCTGAGACGAATGCCGCCAAGATCGAGCGTCTAGGACTTACGGTTCAAGAATTAGCTTTAGAAACATTTGCCTGGGAAACATGCAGAGAAGTCCAAGATAGTGTTTTTTAGACTGGCTGCCACGAGCTGAATCGAATGCAGCCAAGAGCGAGCGTCTGTGACTTACGGTTCAAGAGTTATTCACAGAAACATGGTTCTGAACATGCTGCCAATTGCTCGCCTGGGAAACATGCAGAGAAGTCCAAGATAGTGTTTTTTAGACTGGCTGCCACGAGCTGAATCGAATGCAGCCAAGAGCGAGCGTCTGTGACTTACGGTTCAAGAGTTATTCACAGAAACATGGTTCTGAACATGCTGCCAATAGCTCGCCTGGGAAACATGCAGAGAAGTCCAAGATAGTGTTTTTTAGACTGGCTGCCACGAGCTGAATCGAATGCAGCCAAGAGCGAGCGTCTGTGACTTACGGTTCAAGAGTTATTCACAGAAACATGGTTCTGAACTTTACTGCCAGCCGCGAAAGCGAAACTAACCAAGATCGAGCGTCTAGGATTTACTTGTCAATAACTCGCCTGGGAAACATCCAGAGAAGTCAAAGACAGTGCTTCTATACTAATTGCCAGGCGCTGAGACGAATGCCGCCAAGATCGAGCGTCTAGGACTTACGGTTCAAGAATTAGCTTTAGAAACATTTGCCTGGGAAACATGCAGAGAAGTCCAAGATAGTGTTTTTTAGAATGGCTGCCACGAGCTGAATCGAATGCAGCCAAGAGCGAGCGTCTGTGACTTACGGTTCAAGAGTTATTCACAGAAACATGGTTCTGAACATGCTGCCAATTGCTCGCCTGGGAAACATGCAGAGAAGTCCAAGATAGTGTTTTTTAGACTGGCTGCCACGAGCTGAATCGAATGCAGCCAAGAGCGAGCGTCTGTGACTTACGGTTCAAGAGTTATTCACAGAAACATGGTTCTGAACATGCTGCCAATAGCTCGCCTGGGAAACATGCAGAGAAGTCCAAGATAGTGTTTTTTAGACTGGCTGCCACGAGCTGAATCGAATGCAGCCAAGAGCGAGCGTCTGTGACTTACGGTTCAAGAGTTATTCACAGAAACATGGTTCTGAACTTTACTGCCAGCCGCGAAAGCGAAACTAACCAAGATCGAGCGTCTAGGATTTACTTGTCAATAACTCGCCTGGGAAACATCCAGAGAAGTCAAAGACAGTGCTTCTATACTAATTGCCAGGCGCTGAGACGAATGCCGCCAAGATCGAGCGTCTAGGACTTACGGTTCAAGAATTAGCTTTAGAAACATTTGCCTGGGAAACATGCAGAGAAGTCCAAGATAGTGTTTTTTAGAATGGCTGCCACGAGCTGAATCGAATGCAGCCAAGAGCGAGCGTCTGTGACTTACGGTTCAAGAGTTATTCACAGAAACATGGTTCTGAACATGCTGCCAATAGCTCGCCTGGGAAACATGCAGAGAAGTCCAAGATAGTGTTTTTTAGACTGGCTGCCACGAGCTGAATCGAATGCAGCCAAGAGCGAGCGTCTGTGACTTACGATTCAAGAGTTATTCACAGAAACATGGTTCTGAACTTTACTGCCAGCCGCGAAAGCGAAACTAACCAAGATCGAGCGTCTAGGATTTACTTGTCAATAACTCGCCTGGGAAACATCCAGAGAAGTCAAAGACAGTGCTTCTATACTAATTGCCAGGCGCTGAGACGAATGCCGCCAAGATCGAGCGTCTAGGACTTACGGTTCAAGAATTAGCTTTAGAAACATTTGCCTGGGAAACATGCAGAGAAGTCCAAGATAGTGTTTTTTAGAATGGCTGCCACGAGCTGAATCGAATGCAGCCAAGAGCGAGCGTCTGTGACTTACGGTTCAAGAGTTATTCACAGAAACATGGTTCTGAACATGCTGCCAATTGCTCGCCTGGGAAACATGCAGAGAAGTCCAAGATAGTGTTTTTTAGACTGGCTGCCACGAGCTGAATCGAATGCAGCCAAGAGCGAGCGTCTGTGACTTACGGTTCAAGAGTTATTCACAGAAACATGGTTCTGAACATGCTGCCAACAGCTCGCCTGGGAAACATGCAGAGAAGTCCAAGATAGTGTTTTTTAGACTGGCTGCCACGAGCTGAATCGAATGCAGCCAAGAGCGAGCGTCTGTGACTTACGGTTCAAGAGTTATTCACAGAAACATGGTTCTGAACATGCTGCCAATTGCTCGCCTGGGAAACATGCAGAGAAGTCCAAGATAGTGTTTTTTTAGACTGGCTGCCACGAGCTGAATCGAATGCAGCCAAGAGCGAGCGTCTGTGACTTACGGTTCAAGAGTTATTCACAGAAACATGGTTCTGAACTTTACTGCCAGCCGCGAAAGCGAAACTAACCAAGATCGAGCGTCTAGGATTTACTTGTCAATAACTCGCCTGGGAAACATCCAGAGAAGTCAAAGACAGTGCTTCTATACTAATTGCCAGGCGCTGAGACGAATGCCGCCAAGATCGAGCGTCTAGGACTTACGGTTCAAGAATTAGCTTTAGAAACATTTGCCTGGGAAACATGCAGAGAAGTCCAAGATAGTGTTTTTTAGACTGGCTGCCACGAGCTGAATCGAATGCAGCCAAGAGCGAGCGTCTGTGACTTACGGTTCAAGAGTTATTCACAGAAACATGGTTCTGAACATGCTGCCAATAGCTCGCCTGGGAAACATGCAGAGAAGTCCAAGATAGTGTTTTTTAGACTGGCTGCCACGAGCTGAATCGAATGCAGCCAAGAGCGAGCGTCTGTGACTTACGGTTCAAGAGTTATTCACAGAAACATGGTTCTGAACATGCTGCCAATAGCTCGCCTGGGAAACATGCAGAGAAGTCCAAGATAGTGTTTTTTAGACTGGCTGCCACGAGCTGAATCGAATGCAGCCAAGAGCGAGCGTCTGTGACTTACGGTTCAAGAGTTATTCACAGAAACATGGTTCTGAACTTTACTGCCAGCCGCGAAAGTGAAACTAACCAAGATCGAGCGTCTAGGATTTACTTGTCAATAACTCGCCTGGGAAACATCCAGAGAAGTCAAAGACAGTGCTTCTATACTAATTGCCAGGCGCTGAGACGAATGCCGCCAAGATCGAGCGTCTAGGACTTACGGTTCAAGAATTAGCTTTAGAAACATTTGCCTGGGAAACATGCAGAGAAGTCCAAGATAGTGTTTTTTAGACTGGCTGCCACGAGCTGAATCGAATGCAGCCAAGAGCGAGCGTCTGTGACTTACGGTTCAAGAGTTATTCACAGAAACATGGTTCTGAACATGCTGCCAATAGCTCGCCTGGGAAACATGCAGAGAAGTCCAAGATAGTGTTTTTTAGACTGGCTGCCACGAGCTGAATCGAATGCAGCCAAGAGCGAGCGTCTGTGACTTACGGTTCAAGAGTTATTCACAGAAACATGGTTCTGAACTTTACTGCCAGCCGCGAAAGCGAAACTAACCAAGATCGAGCGTCTAGGATTTACTTGTCAATAACTCGCCTGGGAAACATCCAGAGAAGTCAAAGACAGTGCTTCTATACTAATTGCCAGGCGCTGAGACGAATGCCGCCAAGATCGAGCGTCTAGGACTTACGGTTCAAGAATTAGCTTTAGAAACATTTGCCTGGGAAACATGCAGAGAAGTCCAAGATAGTGTTTTTTAGAATGGCTGCCACGAGCTGAATCGAATGCAGCCAAAAGCGAGCGTCTGTGACTTACGGTTCAAGAGTTATTCACAGAAACATGGTTCTGAACATGCTGCCAATTGCTCGCCTGGGAAACATGCAGAGAAGTCCAAGATAGTGTTTTTTAGACTGGCTGCCACGAGCTGAATCGAATGCAGCCAAGAGCGAGCGTCTGTGACTTACGGTTCAAGAGTTATTCACAGAAACATGGTTCTGAACATGCTGCCAACAGCTCGCCTGGGAAACATGCAGAGAAGTCCAAGATAGTGTTTTTTAGACTGGCTGCCACGAGCTGAATCGAATGCAGCCAAGAGCGAGCGTCTGTGACTTACGGTTCAAGAGTTATTCACAGAAACATGGTTCTGAACATGCTGCCAATAGCTCGCCTGGGAAACATGCAGAGAAGTCCAAGATAGTGTTTTTTAGACTGGCTGCCACGAGCTGAATCGAATGCAGCCAAGAGCGAGCGTCTGTGACTTACGGTTCAAGAGTTATTCACAGAAACATGGTTCTGAACTTTACTGCCAGCCGCGAAAGCGAAACTAACCAAGATCGAGCGTCTAGGATTTACTTGTCAATAACTCGCCTGGGAAACATCCAGAGAAGTCAAAGACAGTGCTTCTATACTAATTGCCAGGCGCTGAGACGAATGCCGCCAAGATCGAGCGTCTAGGACTTACGGTTCAAGAATTAGCTTTAGAAACATTTGCCTGGGAAACATGCAGAGAAGTCCAAGATAGTGTTTTTTAGACTGGCTGCCACGAGCTGAATCGAATGCAGCCAAGAGCGAGCGTCTGTGACTTACGGTTCAAGAGTTATTCACAGAAACATGGTTCTGAACATGCTGCCAATTGCTCGCCTGGGAAACATGCAGAGAAGTCCAAGATAGTGTTTTTTAGACTGGCTGCCACGAGCTGAATCGAATGCAGCCAAGAGCGAGCGTCTGTGACTTACGGTTCAAGAGTTATTCACAGAAACATGGTTCTGAACTTTACTGCCAGCCGCGAAAGCGAAACTAACCAAGATCGAGCGTCTAGGATTTACTTGTCAATAACTCGCCTGGGAAACATCCAGAGAAGTCAAAGACAGTGCTTCTATACTAATTGCCAGGCGCTGAGACGAATGCCGCCAAGATCGAGCGTCTAGGACTTACGGTTCAAGAATTAGCTTTAGAAACATTTGCCTGGGAAACATGCAGAGAAGTCCAAGATAGTGTTTTTTAGACTGGCTGCCACGAGCTAAATCGAATGCAGCCAAGAGCGAGCGTCTGTGACTTACGGTTCAAGAGTTATTCACAGAAACATGGTTCTGAACATGCTGCCAATAGCTCGCCTGGGAAACATGCAGAGAAGTCCAAGATAGTGTTTTTTAGACTGGCTGCCACGAGCTGAATCGAATGCAGCCAAGAGCGAGCGTCTGTGACTTACGGTTCAAGAGTTATTCACAGAAACATGGTTCTGAACTTTACTGCCAGCCGCGAAAGCGAAACTAACCAAGATCGAGCGTCTAGGATTTACTTGTCAATAACTCGCCTGGGAAACATCCAGAGAAGTCAAAGACAGTGCTTCTATACTAATTGCCAGGCGCTGAGACGAATGCCGCCAAGATCGAGCGTCTAGGACTTACGGTTCAAGAATTAGCTTTAGAAACATTTGCCTGGGAAACATGCAGAGAAGTCCAAGATAGTGTTTTTTAGACTGGCTGCCACGAGCTGAATCGAATGCAGCCAAGAGCGAGCGTCTGTGACTTACGGTTCAAGAGTTATTCACAGAAACATGGTTCTGAACATGCTGCCAATTGCTCGCCTGGGAAACATGCAGAGAAGTCCAAGATAGTGTTTTTTAGACTGGCTGCCACGAGCTGAATCGAATGCAGCCAAGAGCGAGCGTCTGTGACTTACGGTTCAAGAGTTATTCACAGAAACATGGTTCTGAACTTTACTGCCAGCCGCGAAAGCGAAACTAACCAAGATCGAGCGTCTAGGATTTACTTGTCAATAACTCGCCTGGGAAACATCCAGAGAAGTCAAAGACAGTGCTTCTATACTAATTGCCAGGCGCTGAGACGAATGCCGCCAAGATCGAGCGTCTAGGACTTACGGTTCAAGAATTAGCTTTAGAAACATTTGCCTGGGAAACATGCAGAGAAGTCCAAGATAGTGTTTTTTAGACTGGCTGCCACGAGCTGAATCGAATGCAGCCAAGAGCGAGCGTCTGTGACTTACGGTTCAAGAGTTATTCACAGAAACATGGTTCTGAACATGCTGCCAATAGCTCGCCTGGGAAACATGCAGAGAAGTCCAAGATAGTGTTTTTTAGACTGGCTGCCACGAGCTGAATCGAATGCAGCCAAGAGCGAGCGTCTGTGACTTACGGTTCAAGAGTTATTCACAGAAACATGGTTCTGAACATGCTGCCAACAGCTCGCCTGGGAAACATGCAGAGAAGTCCAAGATAGTGTTTTTTAGACTGGCTGCCACGAGCTGAATCGAATGCAGCCAAGAGCGAGCGTCTGTGACTTACGGTTCAAGAGTTATTCACAGAAACATGGTTCTGAACATGCTGCCAATAGCTCGCCTGGGAAACATGCAGAGAAGTCCAAGATAGTGTTTTTTAGACTGGCTGCCACGAGCTGAATCGAATGCAGCCAAGAGCGAGCGTCTGTGACTTACGGTTCAAGAGTTATTCACAGAAACATGGTTCTGAACATGCTGCCAATAGCTCGCCTGGGAAACATGCAGAGAAGTCCAAGATAGTGTTTTTTAGACTGGCTGCCACGAGCTGAATCGAATGCAGCCAAGAGCGAGCGTCTGTGACTTACGGTTCAAGAGTTATTCACAGAAACATGGTTCTGAACTTTACTGCCAGCCGCGAAAGCGAAACTAACCAAGATCGAGCGTCTAGGATTTACTTGTCAATAACTCGCCTGGGAAACATCCAGAGAAGTCAAAGACAGTGCTTCTATACTAATTGCCAGGCGCTGAGACGAATGCCGCCAAGATCGAGCGTCTAGGACTTACGGTTCAAGAATTAGCTTTAGAAACATTTGCCTGGGAAACATGCAGAGAAGTCCAAGATAGTGTTTTTTAGACTGGCTGCCACGAGCTGAATCGAATGCAGCCAAGAGCGAGCGTCTGTGACTTACGGTTCAAGAGTTATTCACAGAAACATGGTTCTGAACATGCTGCCAATAGCTCGCCTGGGAAACATGCAGAGAAGTCCAAGATAGTGTTTTTTAGACTGGCTGCCACGAGCTGAATCGAATGCAGCCAAGAGCGAGCGTCTGTGACTTACGGTTCAAGAGTTATTCACAGAAACATGGTTCTGAACATGCTGCCAACAGCTCGCCTGGGAAACATGCAGAGAAGTCCAAGATAGTGTTTTTTAGACTGGCTGCCACGAGCTGAATCGAATGCAGCCAAGAGCGAGCGTCTGTGACTTACGGTTCAAGAGTTATTCACAGAAACATGGTTCTGAACATGCTGCCAATAGCTCGCCTGGGAAACATGCAGAGAAGTCCAAGATAGTGTTTTTTAGACTGGCTGCCACGAGCTGAATCGAATGCAGCCAAGAGCGAGCGTCTGTGACTTACGGTTCAAGAGTTATTCACAGAAACATGGTTCTGAACTTTTCTGCCAGCCGCGAAAGCGAAACTAACCAAGATCGAGCGTCTAGGATTTACTTGTCAATAACTCGCCTGGGAAACATCCAGAGAAGTCAAAGACAGTGCTTCTATACAAATTGCCAGGCGCTGAGACGAATGCCGCCAAGATCGAGCGTCTAGGACTTACGGTTCAAGAATTAGCTTTAGAAACATTTGCCTGGGAAACATGCAGAGAAGTCCAAGATAGTGTTTTTTAGACTGGCTGCCACGAGCTGAATCGAATGCAGCCAAGAGCGAGCGTCTGTGACTTACGGTTCAAGAGTTATTCACAGAAACATGGTTCTGAACATGCTGCCAATTGCTCGCCTGGGAAACATGCAGAGAAGTCCAAGATAGTGTTTTTTAGACTGGCTGCCACGAGCTGAATCGAATGCAGCCAAGAGCGAGCGTCTGTGACTTACGGTTCAAGAGTTATTCACAGAAACATGGTTCTGAACATGCTGCCAATAGCTCGCCTGGGAAACATGCAGAGAAGTCCAAGATAGTGTTTTTTAGACTGGCTGCCACGAGCTGAATCGAATGCAGCCAAGAGCGAGCGTCTGTGACTTACGGTTCAAGAGTTATTCACAGAAACATGGTTCTGAACTTTACTGCCAGCCGCGAAAGCGAAACTAACCAAGATCGAGCGTCTAGGATTTACTTGTCAATAACTCGCCTGGGAAACATCCAAAGAAGTCAAAGACAGTGCTTCTATACTAATTGCCAGGCGCTGAGACGAATGCCGCCAAGATCGAGCGTCTAGGACTTACGGTTCAAGAATTAGCTTTAGAAACATTTGCCTGGGAAACATGCAGAGAAGTCCAAGATAGTGTTTTTTAGACTGGCTGCCACGAGCTGAATCGAATGCAGCCAAGAGCGAGCGTCTGTGACTTACGGTTCAAGAGTTATTCACAGAAACATGGTTCTGAACATGCTGCCAATTGCTCGCCTGGGAAACATGCTGAGAAGTCCAAGATAGTGTTTTTTAGACTGGCTGCCACGAGCTGAATCGAATGCAGCCAAGAGCGAGCGTCTGTGACTTACGGTTCAAGAGTTATTCACAGAAACATGGTTCTGAACATGCTGCCAATAGCTCGCCTGGGAAACATGCAGAGAAGTCCAAGATAGTGTTTTTTAGACTGGCTGCCACGAGCTGAATCGAATGCAGCCAAGAGCGAGCGTCTGTGACTTACGGTTCAAGAGTTATTCACAGAAACATGGTTCTGAACTTTACTGCCAGCCGCGAAAGCGAAACTAACCAAGATCGAGCGTCTAGGATTTACTTGTCAATAACTCGCCTGGGAAACATCCAGAGAAGTCAAAGACAGTGCTTCTATACTAATTGCCAGGCGCTGAGACGAATGCCGCCAAGATCGAGCGTCTAGGACTTACGGTTCAAGAATTAGCTTTAGAAACATTTGCCTGGGAAACATGCAGAGAAGTCCAAGATAGTGTTTTTTAGAATGGCTGCCACGAGCTGAATCGAATGCAGCCAAGAGCGAGCGTCTGTGACTTACGGTTCAAGAGTTATTCACAGAAACATGGTTCTGAACATGCTGCCAATAGCTCGCCTGGGAAACATGCAGAGAAGTCCAAGATAGTGTTTTTTAGACTGGCTGCCACGAGCTGAATCGAATGCAGCCAAGAGCGAGCGTCTGTGACTTACGGTTCAAGAGTTATTCACAGAAACATGGTTCTGAACTTTACTGCCAGCCGCGAAAGCGAAACTAACCAAGATCGAGCGTCTAGGATTTACTTGTCAATAACTCGCCTGGGAAACATCCAGAGAAGTCAAAGACAGTGCTTCTATACTAATTGCCAGGCGCTGAGACGAATGCCGCCAAGATCGAGCGTCTAGGACTTACGGTTCAAGAATTAGCTTTAGAAACATTTGCCTGGGAAACATGCAGAGAAGTCCAAGATAGTGTTTTTTAGAATGGCTGCCACGAGCTGAATCGAATGCAGCCAAGAGCGAGCGTCTGTGACTTACGGTTCAAGAGTTATTCACAGAAACATGGTTCTGAACATGCTGCCAATTGCTCGCCTGGGAAACATGCAGAGAAGTCCAAGATAGTGTTTTTTAGACTGGCTGCCACGAGCTGAATCGAATGCAGCCAAGAGCGAGCGTCTGTGACTTACGGTTCAAGAGTTATTCACAGAAACATGGTTCTGAACATGCTGCCAATAGCTCGCCTGGGAAACATGCAGAGAAGTCCAAGATAGTGTTTTTTAGACTGGCTGCCACGAGCTGAATCGAATGCAGCCAAGAGCGAGCGTCTGTGACTTACGGTTCAAGAGTTATTCACAGAAACATGGTTCTGAACTTTACTGCCAGCCGCGAAAGCGAAACTAACCAAGATCGAGCGTCTAGGATTTACTTGTCAATAACTCGCCTGGGAAACATCCAGAGAAGTCAAAGACAGTGCTTCTATACTAATTGCCAGGCGCTGAGACGAATGCCGCCAAGATCGAGCGTCTAGGACTTACGGTTCAAGAATTAGCTTTAGAAACATTTGCCTGGGAAACATGCAGAGAAGTCCAAGATAGTGTTTTTTAGAATGGCTGCCACGAGCTGAATCGAATGCAGCCAAGAGCGAGCGTCTGTGACTTACGGTTCAAGAGTTATTCACAGAAACATGGTTCTGAACTTTACTGCCAGCCGCAAAAGCGAAACTAACCAAGATCGAGCGTCTAGGATTTACTTGTCAATAACTCGCCTGGGAAACATCCAGAGAAGTCAAAGACAGTGCTTCTATACTAATTGCCAGGCGCTGAGACGAATGCCGCCAAGATCGAGCGTCTAGGACTTACGGTTCAAGAATTAGCTTTAGAAACATTTGCCTGGGAAACATGCAGAGAAGTCCAAGATAGTGTTTTTTAGAATGGCTGCCACGAGCTGAATCGAATGCAGCCAAGAGCGAGCGTCTGTGACTTACGGTTCAAGAGTTATTCACAGAAACATGGTTCTGAACATGCTGCCAATAGCTCGCCTGGGAAACATGCAGAGAAGTCCAAGATAGTGTTTTTTAGACTGGCTGCCACGAGCTGAATCGAATGCAGCCAAGAGCGAGCGTCTGTGACTTACGGTTCAAGAGTTATTCACAGAAACATGGTTCTGAACATGCTGCCAACAGCTCGCCTGGGAAACATGCAGAGAAGTCCAAGATAGTGTTTTTTAGACTGGCTGCCACGAGCTGAATCGAATGCAGCCAAGAGCGAGCGTCTGTGACTTACGGTTCAAGAGTTATTCACAGAAACATGGTTCTGAACATGCTGCCAATAGCTCGCCTGGGAAACATGCAGAGAAGTCCAAGATAGTGTTTTTTAGACTGGCTGCCACGAGCTGAATCGAATGCAGCCAAGAGCGAGCGTCTGTGACTTACGGTTCAAGAGTTATTCACAGAAACATGGTTCTGAACTTTTCTGCCAGCCGCGAAAGCGAAACTAACCAAGATCGAGCGTCTAGGATTTACTTGTCAATAACTCGCCTGGGAAACATCCAGAGAAGTCAAAGACAGTGCTTCTATACTAATTGCCAGGCGCTGAGACGAATGCCGCCAAGATCGAGCGTCTAGGACTTACGGTTCAAGAATTAGCTTTAGAAACATTTGCCTGGGAAACATGCAGAGAAGTCCAAGATAGTGTTTTTTAGACTGGCTGCCACGAGCTGAATCGAATGCAGCCAAGAGCGAGCGTCTGTGACTTACGGTTCAAGAGTTATTCACAGAAACATGGTTCTGAACATGCTGCCAATTGCTCGCCTGGGAAACATGCAGAGAAGTCCAAGATAGTGTTTTTTAGACTGGCTGCCACGAGCTGAATCGAATGCAGCCAAGAGCGAGCGTCTGTGACTTACGGTTCAAGAGTTATTCACAGAAACATGGTTCTGAACATGCTGCCAATAGCTCGCCTGGGAAACATGCAGAGAAGTCCAAGATAGTGTTTTTTAGACTGGCTGCCACGAGCTGAATCGAATGCAGCCAAGAGCGAGCGTCTGTGACTTACGGTTCAAGAGTTATTCACAGAAACATGGTTCTGAACTTTTCTGCCAGCCGCGAAAGCGAAACTAACCAAGATCGAGCGTCTAGGATTTACTTGTCAATAACTCGCCTGGGAAACATCCAGAGAAGTCAAAGACAGTGCTTCTATACTAATTGCCAGGCGCTGAGACGAATGCCGCCAAGATCGAGCGTCTAGGACTTACGGTTCAAGAATTAGCTTTAGAAACATTTGCCTGGGAAACATGCAGAGAAGTCCAAGATAGTGTTTTTTAGACTGGCTGCCACGAGCTGAATCGAATGCAGCCAAGAGCGAGCGTCTGTGACTTACGGTTCAAGAGTTATTCACAGAAACATGGTTCTGAACATGCTGCCAATTGCTCGCCTGGGAAACATGCAGAGAAGTCCAAGATAGTGTTTTTTAGACTGGCTGCCACGAGCTGAATCGAATGCAGCCAAGAGCGAGCGTCTGTGACTTACGGTTCAAGAGTTATTCACAGAAACATGGTTCTGAACATGCTGCCAACAGCTCGCCTGGGAAACATGCAGAGAAGTCCAAGATAGTGTTTTTTAGACTGGCTGCCACGAGCTGAATCGAATGCAGCCAAGAGCGAGCGTCTGTGACTTACGGTTCAAGAGTTATTCACAGAAACATGGTTCTGAACATGCTGCCAATAGCTCGCCTGGGAAACATGCAGAGAAGTCCAAGATAGTGTTTTTTAGACTGGCTGCCACGAGCTGAATCGAATGCAGCCAAGAGCGAGCGTCTGTGACTTACGGTTCAAGAGTTATTCACAGAAACATGGTTCTGAACTTTACTGCCAGCCGCGAAAGCGAAACTAACCAAGATCGAGCGTCTAGGATTTACTTGTCAATAACTCGCCTGGGAAACATCCAGAGAAGTCAAAGACAGTGCTTCTATACTAATTGCCAGGCGCTGAGACGAATGCCGCCAAGATCGAGCGTCTAGGACTTACGGTTCAAGAATTAGCTTTAGAAACATTTGCCTGGGAAACATGCAGAGAAGTCCAAGATAGTGTTTTTTAGACTGGCTGCCACGAGCTGAATCGAATGCAGCCAAGAGCGAGCGTCTGTGACTTACGGTTCAAGAGTTATTCACAGAAACATGGTTCTGAACATGCTGCCAATTGCTCGCCTGGGAAACATGCAGAGAAGTCCAAGATAGTGTTTTTTTAGACTGGCTGCCACGAGCTGAATCGAATGCAGCCAAGAGCGAGCGTCTGTGACTTACGGTTCAAGAGTTATTCACAGAAACATGGTTCTGAACTTTACTGCCAGCCGCGAAAGCGAAACTAACCAAGATCGAGCGTCTAGGATTTACTTGTCAATAACTCGCCTGGGAAACATCCAGAGAAGTCAAAGACAGTGCTTCTATACTAATTGCCAGGCGCTGAGACGAATGCCGCCAAGATCGAGCGTCTAGGACTTACGGTTCAAGAATTAGCTTTAGAAACATTTGCCTGGGAAACATGCAGAGAAGTCCAAGATAGTGTTTTTTAGACTGGCTGCCACGAGCTGAATCGAATGCAGCCAAGAGCGAGCGTCTGTGACTTACGGTTCAAGAGTTATTCACAGAAACATGGTTCTGAACATGCTGCCAATAGCTCGCCTGGGAAACATGCAGAGAAGTCCAAGATAGTGTTTTTTAGACTGGCTGCCACGAGCTGAATCGAATGCAGCCAAGAGCGAGCGTCTGTGACTTACGGTTCAAGAGTTATTCACAGAAACATGGTTCTGAACATGCTGCCAATAGCTCGCCTGGGAAACATGCAGAGAAGTCCAAGATAGTGTTTTTTAGACTGGCTGCCACGAGCTGAATCGAATGCAGCCAAGAGCGAGCGTCTGTGACTTACGGTTCAAGAGTTATTCACAGAAACATGGTTCTGAACATGCTGCCAACAGCTCGCCTGGGGAAACATGCAGAGAAGTCCAAGATAGTGTTTTTTAGACTGGCTGCCACGAGCTGAATCGAATGCAGCCAAGAGCGAGCGTCTGTGACTTACGGTTCAAGAGTTATTCACAGAAACATGGTTCTGAACATGCTGCCAATAGCTCGCCTGGGAAACATGCAGAGAAGTCCAAGATAGTGTTTTTTAGACTGGCTGCCACGAGCTGAATCGAATGCAGCCAAGAGCGAGCGTCTGTGACTTACGGTTCAAGAGTTATTCACAGAAACATGGTTCTGAACTTTACTGCCAGCCGCGAAAGCGAAACTAACCAAGATCGAGCGTCTAGGATTTACTTGTCAATAACTCGCCTGGGGAAACATCCAGAGAAGTCAAAGACAGTGCTTCTATACTAATTGCCAGGCGCTGAGACGAATGCCGCCAAGATCGAGCGTCTAGGACTTACGGTTCAAGAATTAGCTTTAGAAACATTTGCCTGGGAAACATGCAGAGAAGTCCAAGATAGTGTTTTTTAGACTGGCTGCCACGAGCTGAATCGAATGCAGCCAAGAGCGAGCGTCTGTGACTTACGGTTCAAGAGTTATTCACAGAAACATGGTTCTGAACATGCTGCCAATTGCTCGCCTGGGAAACATGCAGAGAAGTCCAAGATAGTGTTTTTTAGACTGGCTGCCACGAGCTGAATCGAATGCAGCCAAGAGCGAGCGTCTGTGACTTACGGTTCAAGAGTTATTCACAGAAACATGGTTCTGAACTTTACTGCCAGCCGCGAAAGCGAAACTAACCAAGATCGAGCGTCTAGGATTTACTTGTCAATAACTCGCCTGGGAAACATCCAGAGAAGTCAAAGACAGTGCTTCTATACTAATTTCCAGGCGCTGAGACGAATGCCGCCAAGATCGAGCGTCTAGGACTTACGGTTCAAGAATTAGCTTTAGAAACATTTGCCTGGGAAACATGCAGAGAAGTCCAAGATAGTGTTTTTTAGACTGGCTGCCACGAGCTGAATCGAATGCAGCCAAGAGCGAGCGTCTGTGACTTACGGTTCAAGAGTTATTCACAGAAACATGGTTCTGAACATGCTGCCAATAGCTCGCCTGGGAAACATGCAGAGAAGTCCAAGATAGTGTTTTTTAGACTGGCTGCCACGAGCTGAATCGAATGCAGCCAAGAGCGAGCGTCTGTGACTTACGGTTCAAGAGTTATTCACAGAAACATGGTTCTGAACATGCTGCCAATAGCTCGCCTGGGAAACATGCAGAGAAGTCCAAGATAGTGTTTTTTAGACTGGCTGCCACGAGCTGAATCGAATGCAGCCAAGAGCGAGCGTCTGTGACTTACGGTTCAAGAGTTATTCACAGAAACATGGTTCTGAACATGCTGCCAACAGCTCGCCTGGGAAACATGCAGAGAAGTCCAAGATAGTGTTTTTTAGACTGGCTGCCACGAGCTGAATCGAATGCAGCCAAGAGCGAGCGTCTGTGACTTACGGTTCAAGAGTTATTCACAGAAACATGGTTCTGAACTTTACTGCCAGCCGCGAAAGCGAAACTAACCAAGATCGAGCGTCTAGGATTTACTTGTCAATAACTCGCCTGGGAAACATCCAGAGAAGTCAAAGACAGTGCTTCTATACTAATTGCCAGGCGCTGAGACGAATGCCGCCAAGATCGAGCGTCTAGGACTTACGGTTCAAGAATTAGCTTTAGAAACATTTGCCTGGGAAACATGCAGAGAAGTCCAAGATAGTGTTTTTTAGACTGGCTGCCACGAGCTGAATCGAATGCAGCCAAGAGCGAGCGTCTGTGACTTACGGTTCAAGAGTTATTCACAGAAACATGGTTCTGAACATGCTGCCAATTGCTCGCCTGGGAAACATGCAGAGAAGTCCAAGATAGTGTTTTTTAGACTGGCTGCCACGAGCTGAATCGAATGCAGCCAAGAGCGAGCGTCTGTGACTTACGGTTCAAGAGTTATTCACAGAAACATGGTTCTGAACTTTACTGCCAGCCGCGAAAGCGAAACTAACCAAGATCGAGCGTCTAGGATTTACTTGTCAATAACTCGCCTGGGAAACATCCAGAGAAGTCAAAGACAGTGCTTGTATACTAATTGCCAGGCGCTGAGACGAATGCCGCCAAGATCGAGCGTCTAGGACTTACGGTTCAAGAATTAGCTTTAGAAACATTTGCCTGGGAAACATGCAGAGAAGTCCAAGATAGTGTTTTTTAGACTGGCTGCCACGAGCTGAATCGAATGCAGCCAAGAGCGAGCGTCTGTGACTTACGGTTCAAGAGTTATTCACAGAAACATGGTTCTGAACTTTACTGCCAGCCGCGAAAGCGAAACTAACCAAGATCGAGCGTCTAGGATTTACTTGTCAATAACTCGCCTGGGAAACATCCAGAGAAGTCAAAGACAGTGCTTCTATACTAATTGCCAGGCGCTGAGACGAATGCCGCCAAGATCGAGCGTCTAGGACTTACGGTTCAAGTATTAGCTTTAGAAACATTTGCCTGGGAAACATGCAGAGAAGTCCAAGATAGTGTTTTTTAGACTGGCTGCCACGAGCTGAATCGAATGCAGCCAAGAGCGAGCGTCTGTGACTTACGGTTCAAGAGTTATTCACAGAAACATGGTTCTGAACATGCTGCCAATAGCTCGCCTGGGAAACATGCAGAGAAGTCCAAGATAGTGTTTTTTAGACTGGCTGCCACGAGCTGAATCGAATGCAGCCAAGAGCGAGCGTCTGTGACTTACGGTTCAAGAGTTATTCACAGAAACATGGTTCTGAACATGCTGCCAATAGCTCGCCTGGGAAACATGCAGAGAAGTCCAAGATAGTGTTTTTTAGACTGGCTGCCACGAGCTGAATCGAATGCAGCCAAGAGCGAGCGTCTGTGACTTACGGTTCAAGAGTTATTCACAGAAACATGGTTCTGAACATGCTGCCAATAGCTCGCCTGGGAAACATGCAGAGAAGTCCAAGATAGTGTTTTTTAGACTGGCTGCCACGAGCTGAATCGAATGCAGCCAAGAGCGAGCGTCTGTGACTTACGGTTCAAGAGTTATTCACAGAAACATGGTTCTGAACTTT
Source organism: Rhinoderma darwinii (assembly GCF_050947455.1). NCBI lineage: Eukaryota > Metazoa > Chordata > Amphibia > Anura > Rhinodermatidae > Rhinoderma > Rhinoderma darwinii. The sequence continues at coordinate 13,503 of NW_027463336.1, read as the reverse complement.
ACTGCCAGCCGCGAAAGCGAAACTAACCAAGATCGAGCGTCTAGGATTTACTTGTCAATAACTCGCCTGGGAAACATCCAGAGAAGTCAAAGACAGTGCTTCTATACTAATTGCCAGGCGCTGAGACGAATGCCGCCAAGATCGAGCGTCTAGGACTTACGGTTCAAGAATTAGCTTTAGAAACATTTGCCTGGGAAACATGCAGAGAAGTCCAAGATAGTGTTTTTTAGACTGGCTGCCACGAGCTGAATCGAATGCAGCCAAGAGCGAGCGTCTGTGACTTACGGTTCAAGAGTTATTCACAGAAACATGGTTCTGAACTTTACTGCCAGCCGCGAAAGCGAAACTAACCAAGATCGAGCGTCTAGGATTTACTTGTCAATAACTCGCCTGGGAAACATCCAGAGAAGTCAAAGACAGTGCTTCTATACTAATTGCCAGGCGCTGAGACGAATGCCGCCAAGATCGAGCGTCTAGGACTTACGGTTCAAGAATTAGCTTTAGAAACATTTGCCTGGGAAACATGCAGAGAAGTCCAAGATAGTGTTTTTTAGACTGGCTGCCACGAGCTGAATCGAATGCAGCCAAGAGCGAGCGTCTGTGACTTACGGTTCAAGAGTTATTCACAGAAACATGGTTCTGAACATGCTGCCAATAGCTCGCCTGGGAAACATGCAGAGAAGTCCAAGATAGTGTTTTTTAGACTGGCTGCCACGAGCTGAATCGAATGCAGCCAAGAGCGAGCGTCTGTGACTTACGGTTCAAGAGTTATTCACAGAAACATGGTTCTGAACTTTACTGCCAGCCGCGAAAGCGAAACTAACCAAGATCGAGCGTCTAGGATTTACTTGTCAATAACTCGCCTGGGAAACATCCAGAGAAGTCAAAGACAGTGCTTCTATACTAATTGCCAGGCGCTGAGACGAATGCCGCCAAGATCGAGCGTCTAGGACTTACGGTTCAAGAATTAGCTTTAGAAACATTTGCCTGGGAAACATGCAGAGAAGTCCAAGATAGTGTTTTTTAGACTGGCTGCCACGAGCTGAATCGAATGCAGCCAAGAGCGAGCGTCTGTGACTTACGGTTCAAGAGTTATTCACAGAAACATGGTTCTGAACTTTACTGCCAGCCGCGAAAGCGAAACTAACCAAGATCGAGCGTCTAGGATTTACTTGTCAATAACTCGCCTGGGAAACATCCAGAGAAGTCAAAGACAGTGCTTCTATACTAATTGCCAGGCGCTGAGACGAATGCCGCCAAGATCGAGCGTCTAGGACTTACGGTTCAAGAATTAGCTTTAGAAACATTTGCCTGGGAAACATGCAGAGAAGTCCAAGATAGTGTTTTTTAGACTGGCTGCCACGAGCTGAATCGAATGCAGCCAAGAGCGAGCGTCTGTGACTTACGGTTCAAGAGTTATTCACAGAAACATGGTTCTGAACATGCTGCCAATAGCTCGCCTGGGAAACATGCAGAGAAGTCCAAGATAGTGTTTTTTAGACTGGCTGCCACGAGCTGAATCGAATGCAGCCAAGAGCGAGCGTCTGTGACTTACGGTTCAAGAGTTATTCACAGAAACATGGTTCTGAACATGCTGCCAATAGCTCGCCTGGGAAACATGCAGAGAAGTCCAAGATAGTGTTTTTTAGACTGGCTGCCACGAGCTGAATCGAATGCAGCCAAGAGCGAGCGTCTGTGACTTACGGTTCAAGAGTTATTCACAGAAACATGGTTCTGAACATGCTGCCAATAGCTCGCCTGGGAAACATGCAGAGAAGTCCAAGATAGTGTTTTTTAGACTGGCTGCCACGAGCTGAATCGAATGCAGCCAAGAGCGAGCGTCTGTGACTTACGGTTCAAGAGTTATTCACAGAAACATGGTTCTGAACATGCTGCCAACAGCTCGCCTGGGAAACATGCAGAGAAGTCCAAGATAGTGTTTTTTAGACTGGCTGCCACGAGCTGAATCGAATGCAGCCAAGAGCGAGCGTCTGTGACTTACGGTTCAAGAGTTATTCACAGAAACATGGTTCTGAACTTTACTGCCAGCCGCGAAAGCGAAACTAACCAAGATCGAGCGTCTAGGATTTACTTGTCAATAACTCGCCTGGGAAACATCCAGAGAAGTCAAAGACAGTGCTTCTATACTAATTGCCAGGCGCTGAGACGAATGCCGCCAAGATCGAGCGTCTAGGACTTACGGTTCAAGAATTAGCTTTAGAAACATTTGCCTGGGAAACATGCAGAGAAGTCCAAGATAGTGTTTTTTAGACTGGCTGCCACGAGCTGAATCGAATGCAGCCAAGAGCGAGCGTCTGTGACTTACGGTTCAAGAGTTATTCACAGAAACATGGTTCTGAACATGCTGCCAATTGCTCGCCTGGGAAACATGCAGAGAAGTCCAAGATAGTGTTTTTTAGACTGGCTGCCACGAGCTGAATCGAATGCAGCCAAGAGCGAGCGTCTGTGACTTACGGTTCAAGAGTTATTCACAGAAACATGGTTCTGAACTTTACTGCCAGCCGCGAAAGCGAAACTAACCAAGATCGAGCGTCTAGGATTTACTTGTCAATAACTCGCCTGGGAAACATCCAGAGAAGTCAAAGACAGTGCTTCCATACTAATTGCCAGGCGCTGAGACGAATGCCGCCAAGATCGAGCGTCTAGGACTTACGGTTCAAGAATTAGCTTTAGAAACATTTGCCTGGGAAACATGCAGAGAAGTCCAAGATAGTGTTTTTTAGACTGGCTGCCACGAGCTGAATCGAATGCAGCCAAGAGCGAGCGTCTGTGACTTACGGTTCAAGAGTTATTCACAGAAACATGGTTCTGAACATGCTGCCAATAGCTCGCCTGGGAAACATGCAGAGAAGTCCAAGATAGTGTTTTTTAGACTGGCTGCCACGAGCTGAATCGAATGCAGCCAAGAGCGAGCGTCTGTGACTTACGGTTCAAGAGTTATTCACAGAAACATGGTTCTGAACTTTACTGCCAGCCGCGAAAGCGAAACTAACCAAGATCGAGCGTCTAGGATTTACTTGTCAATAACTCGCCTGGGAAACATCCAGAGAAGTCAAAGACAGTGCTTCTATACTAATTGCCAGGCGCTGAGACGAATGCCGCCAAGATCGAGCGTCTAGGACTTACGGTTCAAGAATTAGCTTTAGAAACATTTGCCTGGGAAACATGCAGAGAAGTCCAAGATAGTGTTTTTTAGACTGGCTGCCACGAGCTGAATCGAATGCAGCCAAGAGCGAGCGTCTGTGACTTACGGTTCAAGAGTTATTCACAGAAACATGGTTCTGAACTTTACTGCCAGCCGCGAAAGCGAAACTAACCAAGATCGAGCGTCTAGGATTTACTTGTCAATAACTCGCCTGGGAAACATCCAGAGAAGTCAAAGACAGTGCTTCTATACTAATTGCCAGGCGCTGAGACGAATGCCGCCAAGATCGAGCGTCTAGGACTTACGGTTCAAGAATTAGCTTTAGAAACATTTGCCTGGGAAACATGCAGAGAAGTCCAAGATAGTGTTTTTTAGACTGGCTGCCACGAGCTGAATCGAATGCAGCCAAGAGCGAGCGTCTGTGACTTACGGTTCAAGAGTTATTCACAGAAACATGGTTCTGAACATGCTGCCAATAGCTCGCCTGGGAAACATGCAGAGAAGTCCAAGATAGTGTTTTTTAGACTGGCTGCCACGAGCTGAATCGAATGCAGCCAAGAGCGAGCGTCTGTGACTTACGGTTCAAGAGTTATTCACAGAAACATGGTTCTGAACATGCTGCCAATAGCTCGCCTGGGAAACATGCAGAGAAGTCCAAGATAGTGTTTTTTAGACTGGCTGCCACGAGCTGAATCGAATGCAGCCAAGAGCGAGCGTCTGTGACTTACGGTTCAAGAGTTATTCACAGAAACATGGTTCTGAACATGCTGCCAATAGCTCGCCTGGGAAACATGCAGAGAAGTCCAAGATAGTGTTTTTTAGACTGGCTGCCACGAGCTGAATCGAATGCAGCCAAGAGCGAGCGTCTGTGACTTACGGTTCAAGAGTTATTCACAGAAACATGGTTCTGAACATGCTGCCAATAGCTCGCCTGGGAAACATGCAGAGAAGTCCAAGATAGTGTTTTTTAGACTGGCTGCCACGAGCTGAATCGAATGCAGCCAAGAGCGAGCGTCTGTGACTTACGGTTCAAGAGTTATTCACAGAAACATGGTTCTGAACATGCTGCCAACAGCTCGCCTGGGAAACATGCAGAGAAGTCCAAGATAGTGTTTTTTAGACTGGCTGCCACGAGCTGAATCGAATGCAGCCAAGAGCGAGCGTCTGTGACTTACGGTTCAAGAGTTATTCACAGAAACATGGTTCTGAACATGCTGCCAATAGCTCGCCTGGGAAACATGCAGAGAAGTCCAAGATAGTGTTTTTTAGACTGGCTGCCACGAGCTGAATCGAATGCAGCCAAGAGCGAGCGTCTGTGACTTACGGTTCAAGAGTTATTCACAGAAACATGGTTCTGAACTTTACTGCCAGCCGCGAAAGCGAAACTAACCAAGATCGAGCGTCTAGGATTTACTTGTCAATAACTCGCCTGGGAAACATCCAGAGAAGTCAAAGACAGTGCTTCTATACTAATTGCCAGGCGCTGAGACGAATGCCGCCAAGATCGAGCGTCTAGGACTTACGGTTCAAGAATTAGCTTTAGAAACATTTGCCTGGGAAACATGCAGAGAAGTCCAAGATAGTGTTTTTTAGACTGGCTGCCACGAGCTGAATCGAATGCAGCCAAGAGCGAGCGTCTGTGACTTACGGTTCAAGAGTTATTCACAGAAACATGGTTCTGAACATGCTGCCAATTGCTCGCCTGGGAAACATGCAGAGAAGTCCAAGATAGTGTTTTTTAGACTGGCTGCCACGAGCTGAATCGAATGCAGCCAAGAGCGAGCGTCTGTGACTTACGGTTCAAGAGTTATTCACAGAAACATGGTTCTGAACTTTACTGCCAGCCGCGAAAGCGAAACTAACCAAGATCGAGCGTCTAGGATTTACTTGTCAATAACTCGCCTGGGAAACATCCAGAGAAGTCAAAGACAGTGCTTCTATACTAATTGCCAGGCGCTGAGACGAATGCCGCCAAGATCGAGCGTCTAGGACTTACGGTTCAAGAATTAGCTTTAGAAACATTTGCCTGGGAAACATGCAGAGAAGTCCAAGATAGTGTTTTTTAGACTGGCTGCCACGAGCTGAATCGAATGCAGCCAAGAGCGAGCGTCTGTGACTTACGGTTCAAGAGTTATTCACAGAAACATGGTTCTGAACTTTACTGCCAGCCGCGAAAGCGAAACTAACCAAGATCGAGCGTCTAGGATTTACTTGTCAATAACTCGCCTGGGAAACATCCAGAGAAGTCAAAGACAGTGCTTCTATACTAATTGCCAGGCGCTGAGACGAATGCCGCCAAGATCGAGCGTCTAGGACTTACGGTTCAAGAATTAGCTTTAGAAACATTTGCCTGGGAAACATGCAGAGAAGTCCAAGATAGTGTTTTTTAGACTGGCTGCCACGAGCTGAATCGAATGCAGCCAAGAGCGAGCGTCTGTGACTTACGGTTCAAGAGTTATTCACAGAAACATGGTTCTGAACATGCTGCCAATAGCTCGCCTGGGAAACATGCAGAGAAGTCCAAGATAGTGTTTTTTAGACTGGCTGCCACGAGCTGAATCGAATGCAGCCAAGAGCGAGCGTCTGTGACTTACGGTTCAAGAGTTATTCACAGAAACATGGTTCTGAACATGCTGCCAATAGCTCGCCTGGGAAACATGCAGAGAAGTCCAAGATAGTGTTTTTTAGACTGGCTGCCACGAGCTGAATCGAATGCAGCCAAGAGCGAGCGTCTGTGACTTACGGTTCAAGAGTTATTCACAGAAACATGGTTCTGAACATGCTGCCAATAGCTCGCCTGGGAAACATGCAGAGAAGTCCAAGATAGTGTTTTTTAGACTGGCTGCCACGAGCTGAATCGAATGCAGCCAAGAGCGAGCGTCTGTGACTTACGGTTCAAGAGTTATTCACAGAAACATGGTTCTGAACTTTACTGCCAGCCGCGAAAGCGAAACTAACCAAGATCGAGCGTCTAGGATTTACTTGTCAATAACTCGCCTGGGAAACATCCAGAGAAGTCAAAGACAGTGCTTCTATACTAATTGCCAGGCGCTGAGACGAATGCCGCCAAGATCGAGCGTCTAGGACTTACGGTTCAAGAATTAGCTTTAGAAACATTTGCCTGGGAAACATGCAGAGAAGTCCAAGATAGTGTTTTTTAGACTGGCTGCCACGAGCTGAATCGAATGCAGCCAAGAGCGAGCGTCTGTGACTTACGGTTCAAGAGTTATTCACAGAAACATGGTTCTGAACATGCTGCCAATTGCTCGCCTGGGAAACATGCAGAGAAGTCCAAGATAGTGTTTTTTAGACTGGCTGCCACGAGCTGAATCGAATGCAGCCAAGAGCGAGCGTCTGTGACTTACGGTTCAAGAGTTATTCACAGAAACATGGTTCTGAACTTTACTGCCAGCCGCGAAAGCGAAACTAACCAAGATCGAGCGTCTAGGATTTACTTGTCAATAACTCGCCTGGGAAACATCCAGAGAAGTCAAAGACAGTGCTTCTATACTAATTGCCAGGCGCTGAGACGAATGCCGCCAAGATCGAGCGTCTAGGACTTACGGTTCAAGAATTAGCTTTAGAAACATTTGCCTGGGAAACATGCAGAGAAGTCCAAGATAGTGTTTTTTAGACTGGCTGCCACGAGCTGAATCGAATGCAGCCAAGAGCGAGCGTCTGTGACTTACGGTTCAAGAGTTATTCACAGAAACATGGTTCTGAACATGCTGCCAATAGCTCGCCTGGGAAACATGCAGAGAAGTCCAAGATAGTGTTTTTTAGACTGGCTGCCACGAGCTGAATCGAATGCAGCCAAGAGCGAGCGTCTGTGACTTACGGTTCAAGAGTTATTCACAGAAACATGGTTCTGAACATGCTGCCAATAGCTCGCCTGGGAAACATGCAGAGAAGTCCAAGATAGTGTTTTTTAGACTGGCTGCCACGAGCTGAATCGAATGCAGCCAAGAGCGAGCGTCTGTGACTTACGGTTCAAGAGTTATTCACAGAAACATGGTTCTGAACATGCTGCCAACAGCTCGCCTGGGAAACATGCAGAGAAGTCCAAGATAGTGTTTTTTAGACTGGCTGGCACGAGCTGAATCGAATGCAGCCAAGAGCGAGCGTCTGTGACTTACGGTTCAAGAGTTATTCACAGAAACATGGTTCTGAACATGCTGCCAATAGCTCGCCTGGGAAACATGCAGAGAAGTCCAAGATAGTGTTTTTTAGACTGGCTGCCACGAGCTGAATCGAATGCAGCCAAGAGCGAGCGTCTGTGACTTACGGTTCAAGAGTTATTCACAGAAACATGGTTCTGAACTTTACTGCCAGCCGCGAAAGCGAAACTAACCAAGATCGAGCGTCTAGGATTTACTTGTCAATAACTCGCCTGGGAAACATCCAGAGAAGTCAAAGACAGTGCTTCTATACTAATTGCCAGGCGCTGAGACGAATGCCGCCAAGATCGAGCGTCTAGGACTTACGGTTCAAGAATTAGCTTTAGAAACATTTGCCTGGGAAACATGCAGAGAAGTCCAAGATAGTGTTTTTTAGACTGGCTGCCACGAGCTGAATCGAATGCAGCCAAGAGCGAGCGTCTGTGACTTACGGTTCAAGAGTTATTCACAGAAACATGGTTCTGAACATGCTGCCAATTGCTCGCCTGGGAAACATGCAGAGAAGTCCAAGATAGTGTTTTTTAGACTGGCTGCCACGAGCTGAATCGAATGCAGCCAAGAGCGAGCGTCTGTGACTTACGGTTCAAGAGTTATTCACAGAAACATGGTTCTGAACTTTACTGCCAGCCGCGAAAGCGAAACTAACCAAGATCGAGCGTCTAGGATTTACTTGTCAATAACTCGCCTGGGAAACATCCAGAGAAGTCAAAGACAGTGCTTCTATACTAATTGCCAGGCGCTGAGACGAATGCCGCCAAGATCGAGTGTCTAGGACTTACGGTTCAAGAATTAGCTTTAGAAACATTTGCCTGGGAAACATGCAGAGAAGTCCAAGATAGTGTTTTTTAGACTGGCTGCCACGAGCTGAATCGAATGCAGCCAAGAGCGAGCGTCTGTGACTTACGGTTCAAGAGTTATTCACAGAAACATGGTTCTGAACATGCTGCCAATAGCTCGCCTGGGAAACATGCAGAGAAGTCCAAGATAGTGTTTTTTAGACTGGCTGCCACGAGCTGAATCGAATGCAGCCAAGAGCGAGCGTCTGTGACTTACGGTTCAAGAGTTATTCACAGAAACATGGTTCTGAACATGCTGCCAATAGCTCGCCTGGGAAACATGCAGAGAAGTCCAAGATAGTGTTTTTTAGACTGGCTGCCACGAGCTGAATCGAATGCAGCCAAGAGCGAGCGTCTGTGACTTACGGTTCAAGAGTTATTCACAGAAACATGGTTCTGAACTTTACTGCCAGCCGCGAAAGCGAAACTAACCAAGATCGAGCGTCTAGGATTTACTTGTCAATAACTCGCCTGGGAAACATCCAGAGAAGTCAAAGACAGTGCTTCTATACTAATTGCCAGGCGCTGAGACGAATGCCGCCAAGATCGAGCGTCTAGGACTTACGGTTCAAGAATTAGCTTTAGAAACATTTGCCTGGGAAACATGCAGAGAAGTCCAAGATAGTGTTTTTTAGAATGGCTGCCACGAGCTGAATCGAATGCAGCCAAGAGCGAGCGTCTGTGACTTACGGTTCAAGAGTTATTCACAGAAACATGGTTCTGAACATGCTGCCAATTGCTCGCCTGGGAAACATGCAGAGAAGTCCAAGATAGTGTTTTTTAGACTGGCTGCCACGAGCTGAATCGAATGCAGCCAAGAGCGAGCGTCTGTGACTTACGGTTCAAGAGTTATTCACAGAAACATGGTTCTGAACATGCTGCCAATAGCTCGCCTGGGAAACATGCAGAGAAGTCCAAGATAGTGTTTTTTAGACTGGCTGCCACGAGCTGAATCGAATGCAGCCAAGAGCGAGCGTCTGTGACTTACGGTTCAAGAGTTATTCACAGAAACATGGTTCTGAACATGCTGCCAACAGCTCGCCTGGGAAACATGCAGAGAAGTCCAAGATAGTGTTTTTTAGACTGGCTGCCACGAGCTGAATCGAATGCAGCCAAGAGCGAGCGTCTGTGACTTACGGTTCAAGAGTTATTCACAGAAACATGGTTCTGAACATGCTGCCAATAGCTCGCCTGGGAAACATGCAGAGAAGTCCAAGATAGTGTTTTTTAGACTGGCTGCCACGAGCTGAATCGAATGCAGCCAAGAGCGAGCGTCTGTGACTTACGGTTCAAGAGTTATTCACAGAAACATGGTTCTGAACTTTACTGCCAGCCGCGAAAGCGAAACTAACCAAGATCGAGCGTCTAGGATTTACTTGTCAATAACTCGCCTGGGAAACATCCAGAGAAGTCAAAGACAGTGCTTCTATACTAATTGCCAGGCGCTGAGACGAATGCCGCCAAGATCGAGCGTCTAGGACTTACGGTTCAAGAATTAGCTTTAGAAACATTTGCCTGGGAAACATGCAGAGAAGTCCAAGATAGTGTTTTTTAGACTGGCTGCCACGAGCTGAATCGAATGCAGCCAAGAGCGAGCGTCTGTGACTTACGGTTCAAGAGTTATTCACAGAAACATGGTTCTGAACATGCTGCCAATAGCTCGCCTGGGAAACATGCAGAGAAGTCCAAGATAGTGTTTTTTAGACTGGCTGCCACGAGCTGAATCGAATGCAGCCAAGAGCGAGCGTCTGTGACTTACGGTTCAAGAGTTATTCACAGAAACATGGTTCTGAACATGCTGCCAATAGCTCGCCTGGGAAACATGCAGAGAAGTCCAAGATAGTGTTTTTTAGACTGGCTGCCACGAGCTGAATCGAATGCAGCCAAGAGCGAGCGTCTGTGACTTACGGTTCAAGAGTTATTCACAGAAACATGGTTCTGAACATGCTGCCAACAGCTCGCCTGGGAAACATGCAGAGAAGTCCAAGATAGTGTTTTTTAGACTGGCTGCCACGAGCTGAATCGAATGCAGCCAAGAGCGAGCGTCTGTGACTTACGGTTCAAGAGTTATTCACAGAAACATGGTTCTGAACATGCTGCCAATAGCTCGCCTGGGAAACATGCAGAGAAGTCCAAGATAGTGTTTTTTAGACTGGCTGCCACGAGCTGAATCGAATGCAGCCAAGAGCGAGCGTCTGTGACTTACGGTTCAAGAGTTATTCACAGAAACATGGTTCTGAACTTTACTGCCAGCCGCGAAAGCGAAACTAACCAAGATCGAGCGTCTAGGATTTACTTGTCAATAACTCGCCTGGGAAACATCCAGAGAAGTCAAAGACAGTGCTTCTATACTAATTGCCAGGCGCTGAGACGAATGCCGCCAAGATCGAGCGTCTAGGACTTACGGTTCAAGAATTAGCTTTAGAAACATTTGCCTGGGAAACATGCAGAGAAGTCCAAGATAGTGTTTTTTAGACTGGCTGCCACGAGCTGAATCGAATGCAGCCAAGAGCGAGCGTCTGTGACTTACGGTTCAAGAGTTATTCACAGAAACATGGTTCTGAACATGCTGCCAATTGCTCGCCTGGGAAACATGCAGAGAAGTCCAAGATAGTGTTTTTTAGACTGGCTGCCACGAGCTGAATCGAATGCAGCCAAGAGCGAGCGTCTGTGACTTACGGTTCAAGAGTTATTCACAGAAACATGGTTCTGAACTTTACTGCCAGCCGCGAAAGCGAAACTAACCAAGATCGAGCGTCTAGGATTTACTTGTCAATAACTCGCCTGGGAAACATCCAGAGAAGTCAAAGACAGTGCTTCTATACTAATTGCCAGGCGCTGAGACGAATGCCGCCAAGATCGAGTGTCTAGGACTTACGGTTCAAGAATTAGCTTTAGAAACATTTGCCTGGGAAACATGCAGAGAAGTCCAAGATAGTGTTTTTTAGACTGGCTGCCACGAGCTGAATCGAATGCAGCCAAGAGCGAGCGTCTGTGACTTACGGTTCAAGAGTTATTCACAGAAACATGGTTCTGAACATGCTGCCAATAGCTCGCCTGGGAAACATGCAGAGAAGTCCAAGATAGTGTTTTTTAGACTGGCTGCCACGAGCTGAATCGAATGCAGCCAAGAGCGAGCGTCTGTGACTTACGGTTCAAGAGTTATTCACAGAAACATGGTTCTGAACTTTACTGCCAGCCGCGAAAGCGAAACTAACCAAGATCGAGCGTCTAGGATTTACTTGTCAATAACTCGCCTGGGAAACATCCAGAGAAGTCAAAGACAGTGCTTCTATACTAATTGCCAGGCGCTGAGACGAATGCCGCCAAGATCGAGTGTCTAGGACTTACGGTTCAAGAATTAGCTTTAGAAACATTTGCCTGGGAAACATGCAGAGAAGTCCAAGATAGTGTTTTTTAGACTGGCTGCCACGAGCTGAATCGAATGCAGCCAAGAGCGAGCGTCTGTGACTTACGGTTCAAGAGTTATTCACAGAAACATGGTTCTGAACATGCTGCCAATAGCTCGCCTGGGAAACATGCAGAGAAGTCCAAGATAGTGTTTTTTAGACTGGCTGCCACGAGCTGAATCGAATGCAGCCAAGAGCGAGCGTCTGTGACTTACGGTTCAAGAGTTATTCACAGAAACATGGTTCTGAACTTTACTGCCAGCCGCGAAAGCGAAACTAACCAAGATCGAGCGTCTAGGATTTACTTGTCAATAACTCGCCTGGGAAACATCCAGAGAAGTCAAAGACAGTGCTTCTATACTAATTGCCAGGCGCTGAGACGAATGCCGCCAAGATCGAGCGTCTAGGACTTACGGTTCAAGAATTAGCTTTAGAAACATTTGCCTGGGAAACATGCAGAGAAGTCCAAGATAGTGTTTTTTAGACTGGCTGCCACGAGCTGAATCGAATGCAGCCAAGAGCGAGCGTCTGTGACTTACGGTTCAAGAGTTATTCACAGAAACATGGTTCTGAACATGCTGCCAATTGCTCGCCTGGGAAACATGCAGAGAAGTCCAAGATAGTGTTTTTTAGACTGGCTGCCACGAGCTGAATCGAATGCAGCCAAGAGCGAGCGTCTGTGACTTACGGTTCAAGAGTTATTCACAGAAACATGGTTCTGAACATGCTGCCAATAGCTCGCCTGGGAAACATGCAGAGAAGTCCAAGATAGTGTTTTTTAGACTGGCTGCCACGAGCTGAATCGAATGCAGCCAAGAGCGAGCGTCTGTGACTTACGGTTCAAGAGTTATTCACAGAAACATGGTTCTGAACTTTACTGCCAGCCGCGAAAGCGAAACTAACCAAGATCGAGCGTCTAGGATTTACTTGTCAATAACTCGCCTGGGAAACATCCAGAGAAGTCAAAGACAGTGCTTCTATACTAATTGCCAGGCGCTGAGACGAATGCCGCCAAGATCGAGCGTCTAGGACTTACGGTTCAAGAATTAGCTTTAGAAACATTTGCCTGGGAAACATGCAGAGAAGTCCAAGATAGTGTTTTTTAGACTGGCTGCCACGAGCTGAATCGAATGCAGCCAAGAGCGAGCGTCTGTGACTTACGGTTCAAGAGTTATTCACAGAAACATGGTTCTGAACATGCTGCCAATTGCTCGCCTGGGAAACATGCTGAGAAGTCCAAGATAGTGTTTTTTAGACTGGCTGCCACGAGCTGAATCGAATGCAGCCAAGAGCGAGCGTCTGTGACTTACGGTTCAAGAGTTATTCACAGAAACATGGTTCTGAACATGCTGCCAATAGCTCGCCTGGGAAACATGCAGAGAAGTCCAAGATAGTGTTTTTTAGACTGGCTGCCACGAGCTGAATCGAATGCAGCCAAGAGCGAGCGTCTGTGACTTACGGTTCAAGAGTTATTCACAGAAACATGGTTCTGAACTTTACTGCCAGCCGCGAAAGCGAAACTAACCAAGATCGAGCGTCTAGGATTTACTTGTCAATAACTCGCCTGGGAAACATCCAGAGAAGTCAAAGACAGTGCTTCTATACTAATTGCCAGGCGCTGAGACGAATGCCGCCAAGATCGAGCGTCTAGGACTTACGGTTCAAGAATTAGCTTTAGAAACATTTGCCTGGGAAACATGCAGAGAAGTCCAAGATAGTGTTTTTTAGAATGGCTGCCACGAGCTGAATCGAATGCAGCCAAGAGCGAGCGTCTGTGACTTACGGTTCAAGAGTTATTCACAGAAACATGGTTCTGAACATGCTGCCAATTGCTCGCCTGGGAAACATGCAGAGAAGTCCAAGATAGTGTTTTTTTAGACTGGCTGCCACGAGCTGAATCGAATGCAGCCAAG
>NW_027463335.1:0-32925 GCF_050947455.1 Rhinoderma darwinii | reverse complement strand
TATAGCACCAGGGTGGCAGGGTATACAGGGCTGTAGTTATATAGCACCAGGGTGTACAGGGCTGTAGTTATATAGCACCAGGGTGGCAGGGTATACAGGGCTGTAGGTATATAGCACCAGGGTGACAGGGTATACAGGGCTGTAGTTATATAGCACCAGGGTGACAGGGTATACAGGGCTGTAGTTATATAGCACCAGGGTATACAGGGCTGTAGTTATATAGCACCAGGGTGACAGGGTATACAGGGCTGTAGTTATATAGCACCAGGGTGACAGGGTATACAGGGCTGTAGTTATATAGCACCAGGGTGACAGGGTATACAGGGCTGTAGTTATATAGCACCAGGGTGACAGGGTATACAGGGCTGTAGTTATATAGCACCAGGGTGACAGGGTATACAGGGCTGTAGTTATATAGCACCAGGGTGACAGGGTATACAGGGCTGTAGTTATATAGCACCAGGGTGACAGGGCTGTAGTTATATAGCACCAGGGTATACTGGGCTGTAGTTATATAGCACCAGGGTAACAGGGTATACAGGGCTGTAGTTATATAGCACCAGGGTGGCAGAGTATACAGGGCTGTAGGTATATAGCACCAGGGTGGCAGGGTATACAGGGCTGTAGGTATATAGCACCAGGGTGGCAGGGTATACAGGGCTATAGTTATATAGCACCAGGGTGACAGGGTATACAGGGCTATAGTTATATAGCACCAGGGTATACAGGGCTGCAGTTATATAGCACCAGGGTGACAGGGTATACAGGGCTGTAGTTATATAGCACCAGGGTGACAGGGTATACAGGGCTGTAGTTATATAGCACCAGGGTGACAGGGTATACAGGGCTGTAGTTATATAGCACCAGGGTGACAGGGTATACAGGGCTGTAGTTATATAGCACCAGGGTGACAGGGTATACAGGGCTGTAGTTATATAGCACCAGGGTGACAGGGTATACAGGGCTGTAGTTATATAGCACCAGGGTGACATGGTATACAGGGCTGTAGTTATATAGCACCAGGGTATACTGGGCTGTAGTTATATAGCACCAGGGTAACAGGGTATACAGGGCTGTAGTTATATAGCACCAGGGTGGCAGAGTATACAGGGCTGTAGGTATATAGCACCAGGGTGGCAGGGTATACAGGGCTGTAGGTATAAAGCACCAGGGTGGCAGGGTATACAGGGCTGTAGGTATATAGCACCAGGGTGACAGGGTATACAGGGCTGTAGGTATATAGCACCAGGGTGACAGGGTATACAGGGCTGTAGTTATATAGCACCAGGGTGACAGGGGATACAGGGCTGTAGTTATATAGCACCAGGGTAACAGGGTATACGGGGCTGTAGTTATATAGCACCAGGGTATACTGGGCTGTAGTTATATAGCACCAGGGTAACAGGGTATACAGGGCTGTAGTTATATAGCACCAGGGTGGCAGAGTATACAGGGCTATAGGTATATAGCACCAGGGTGGCAGGGTATACAGGGCTGTAGGTATATAGCACCAGGGTGGCAGAGTATACAGGGCTGTAGGTATATAGCACCAGGGTGGCAGGGTATACAGGGCTGCAGTTATATAGCACCAGGGTGGCAGGGTATACAGGGCTGTAGGTATATAGCACCAGGGTGACAGGGTATACAGGGCTATAGTTATATAGCACCAGGGTGACAGGGTATACAGGGCTGTAGTTATATAGCACCAGGGTATACAGGGCTGCAGTTATATAGCACCAGGGTGACCGGGTATACAGGGCTGTAGTTATATAGCACCAGGGTGACAGGGTATACAGGGCTGTAGTTATATAGCACCAGGGTGACAGGGTGTACAGGGCTGTAGTTATATAGCACCAGGGTGACCGGGTATACAGGGCTGCAGTTATATAGCACCAGGGTGGCAGGGTATACTGGGCTGTAGTTATATAGCACCAGGGTGGCAGGGTATACAGGGCTGCAGTTATATAGCACCTGGGTGACAGGGTATACAGGGCTGTAGTTATATAGCACCAGGGTATACATGGCTGTAGTTATATAGCACCAGGGTGGCAGGGTATACAGGGCTGCAGTTATATAGCACCAGGGTGACTGGGTATACAGGGCTGTAGTTATATAGTACCAGGGTGACAGGGTATACAGGGCTGTAGTTATATAGCACCAGGGTGACAGGGTATACAGGGCTGTAGTTATATACCACCAGGGTGACAGGGTATACAGGGCTGTAGTTATATAGCACCAGGGTGACAGGGTATACAGGGCTGTAGTTATATAGCACCAGGGTGACAGGGTATACAGGGCTGTAGTTATATAGCACCAGGGTGTACAGGGCTGTAGTTATATAGCACCAGGGTGGCAGGGTATACAGGGCTGTAGTTATATAGCACCAGGGTGACAGGGTATACAGGGCTGTAGTTATATAGCACCAGGGTGACAGGGTATACAGGGCTGTAGTTATATGGCACCAGGGTGTACAGGGCTGTAGTTATATAGCACCAGGGTGGCAGGGTATACAGGGCTGTAGTTATATACCACCAGGGTGACAGGGTATACAGGGCTGTATTTATATAGCACCAGGGTATACAGGGCTGTAGTTATATACCACCAGGGTGACAGGGTATACAGGGCTGTAGTTATATACCACCAGGGTGACAGGGTATACAGGGCTGTAGTTATATAGCACCAGGGTGACAGGGTATACAGGGCTGTAGTTATATAGCACCAGGGTGACAGGGTATACAGGGCTGTAGTTATATAGCACCAGGGTGACAGGGTATACAGGGCTGCAGTTATATAGCACCAGGGTGACAGGGTATACAGGGCTGCAGTTATATAGCACCAGGGTGACAGGGTATACAGGGCTGCAGTTATATAGCACCAGGGTGACCGGGTATACAGGGCTGCAGTTATATAGCACCAGGGTGGCAGGGTATACAGGGCTGTAGGTATATAGCACCAGGGTGGCAGGGTATACAGGGCTGCAGTTATATAGCACCTGGGTGACAGGGTATACAGGGCTGTAGTTATATACCACCAGGGTGACAGGGTATACAGGGCTGTAGTTATATAGCACCAGGGTGACAGGGTATACAGGGCTGTAGTTATATAGCACCAGGGTGACAGGGTATACAGGGCTGTAGGTATATAGCACCAGGGTGACAGGGTATACAGGGCTGTAGTTATATAGCACCAGGGTGGCAGGGCATGCAGGGCTGTAGTTATATAGCACCAGGGTGGCAGGGTATACAGGGCTGTAGGTATATAGCACCAGGGTGACAGGGTATACAGGGCTGTAGTTATATAGCACCAGGGTGACAGGGGATACAGGGCTGTAGTTATATAGCACCAGGGTATACTGGGCTGTAGTTATATAGCACCAGGGTAACAGGGTATACAGGGCTGTAGTTATATAGCACCAGGGTGGCAGAGTATACAGGGCTGTAGGTATATAGCACCAGGGTGGCAGGGTATACAGGGCTGTAGGTATATAGCACCAGGGTGGCAGAGTATACAGGGCTGTAGGTATATAGCACCAGGGTGGCAGGGTATACAGGGCTGCAGTTATATAGCACCAGGGTGGCAGGGTATACAGGGCTGTAGGTATATAGCACCAGGGTGACAGGGTATACAGGGCTATAGTTATATAGCACCAGGGTGACAGGGTATACAGGGCTGTAGTTATATAGCACCAGGGTATACAGGGCTGTAGGTATATAGCACGAGGGGATACAGGGCTGCAGTTATATAGCGACAGGGTATACAGGGCTGTAGTTATATAGCACCAGGGTGACAGGGTATACAGGGCTGCAGTTATATAGCGACAGGGTATACAGGGCTGCAGTTATATAGCACCAGGGTGACAGGGTGTACAGGGCTGTAGTTATATAGCACCAGGGTGACCGGGTATACAGGGCTGCAGTTATATAGCACCAGGGTGGCAGGGTATACAGGGCTGTAGGTATATAGCACCAGGGTGGCAGGGTATACAGGGCTGCAGTTATATAGCACCTGGGTGACAGGGTATACAGGGCTGTAGTTATATAGCACCTGGGTGACAGGGTATACAGGGCTGTAGTTATAGAGCACCAGGGTGACTGGGTATACAGGGCTGTAGTTATATAGCACCCAGGGTATACAGGGCTGTATTTATATAGCACCAGGGTATACAGGGCTGTAGTTATAGAGCTCCAGGGTGACAGGGTATACAGGGCTGTAGTTATATAGCACCAGGGTATACAGGGCTGTATTTATATAGCACCAGGGTATACAGGGCTGTAGTTATATACCACCAGGGTGACAGGGTATACAGGGCTGTAGTTATATACCACCAGGGTGACAGGGTATACAGGGCTTTAGTTATATAGCACCAGGGTGACAGGGTATACAGGGCTTTAGTTATATAGCACCAGGGTGACAGGGTATACAGGGCTGTAGTTATATAGCACCAGGGTGACAGGGTATACAGGGCTGTAGTTATATAGCACCAGGGTGACAGGGTATACAGGGCTGTAGTTATATAGCACCAGGGTGTACAGGGCTGTAGTTATATAGCACCAGGGTGGCAGGGTATACAGGGCTGTAGTTATATAGCACCAGGGTGACAGGGTATACAGGGCTGTAGTTATATAGCACCAGTGTGTACAGGGCTGTAGTTATATAGCACCAGGGTGGCAGGGTATACAGCACCAGGGTGACAGGGTATACAGGGCTGTAGTTATATAGCACCAGGGTGACAGGGCTGTAGTTATATAGCACCAGGGTATACAGGGCTGTAGTTATATAGCACCAGGGTGACAGGGTATACAGGGCTGTAGTTATATAGCACCAGGGTGACAGGGTATACAGGGCTGTAGTTATATAGCACCAGGGTGACAGGGTATACAGGGCTGTAGTTATATAGCACCAGGGTGACATGGTATACAGGGCTGTAGTTATATAGCACCAGGGTGACATGGTATACAGGGCTGTAGTTATATAGCACCAGGGTATACTGGGCTGTAGTTATATAGCACCAGGGTAACAGGGTATACAGGGCTGTAGTTATATAGCACCAGGGTGGCAGAGTATACAGGGCTGTAGGTATATAGCACCAGGGTGGCAGGGTATACAGGGCTGTAGGTATAAAGCACCAGGGTGGCAGGGTATACAGGGCTGTAGGTATATAGCACCAGGGTGACAGGGTATACAGGGCTGTAGTTATATAGCACCAGGGTGACAGGGGATACAGGGCTGTAGTTATATAGCACCAGGGTAACAGGGTATACGGGGCTGTAGTTATATAGCACCAGGGTATACTGGGCTGTAGTTATATAGCACCAGGGTAACAGGGTATACAGGGCTGTAGTTATATAGCACCAGGGTGGCAGAGTATACAGGGCTATAGGTATATAGCACCAGGGTGGCAGGGTATACAGGGCTGTAGGTATATAGCACCAGGGTGGCAGAGTATACAGGGCTGTAGGTATATAGCACCAGGGTGGCAGGGTATACAGGGCTGCAGTTATATAGCACCAGGGTGGCAGGGTATACAGGGCTGTAGGTATATAGCACCAGGGTGACAGGGTATACAGGGCTATAGTTATATAGCACCAGGGTGACAGGGTATACAGGGCTGTAGTTATATAGCACCAGGGTATACAGGGCTGCAGTTATATAGCACCAGGGTGACCGGGTATACAGGGCTGTAGTTATATAGCACCAGGGTGACAGGGTATACAGGGCTGTAGTAATATAGCACCAGGGTGACAGGGTGTACAGGGCTGTAGTTATATAGCACCAGGGTGACCGGGTATACAGGGCTGCAGTTATATAGCACCAGGGTGGCAGGGTATACTGGGCTGTAGTTATATAGCACCAGGGTGGCAGGGTATACAGGGCTGCAGTTATATAGCACCTGGGTGACAGGGTATACAGGGCTGTAGTTATATAGCACCTGGGTGACAGGGTATACAGGGCTGTAGTTATAGAGCACCAGGGTATACATGGCTGTAGTTATATAGCACCAGGGTGGCAGGGTATACAGGGCTGCAGTTATATAGCACCAGGGTGACTGGGTATACAGGGCTGTAGTTATATAGCACCCAGGGTATACAGGGCTGTATTTATATAGCACCAGGGTATACAGGGCTGTAGTTCTAGAGCTCCAGGGTGACAGGGTATACAGGGCTGTAGTTATATAGCACCAGGGTATACAGGGCTGTAGTTATATACCACCAGGGTGACAGGGTATACAGGGCTGTAGTTATATACCACCAGGGTGACAGGGTATACAGGGCTGTAGTTATATAGCACCAGGGTGACAGGGTATACAGGGCTGTAGTTATATAGCACCAGGGTGTACAGGGCTGTAGTTATATAGCACCAGGGTGGCAGGGTATACAAGGCTGTAGTTCTATAGCACCAGGGTGACAGGGTATACAGGGCTGTAGTTATATAGCACCAGGGTGACAGGGTATACAGGGCTGTAGTTATATAGCACCAGGGTGTACAGGGTATACAGGGCTGTAGTTATATAGCACCAGGGTGTACAGGGCTGTAGTTATATAGCACCAGGGTGGCAGGGTATACAGGGCTGTAGGTATATAGCACCAGGGTGACAGGGTATACAGGGCTGTAGTTATATAGCACCAGGGTGACAGGGTATACAGGGCTGTAGTTATATAGCACCAGGGTGTATAGGGCTGTAGTTATATAGCACCAGGGTGGCAGGGTATACAGCGCTGTAGTTATATAGCACCAGGGTGACAGGGTATACAGGGCTGTAGTTATATAGCACCAGGGTGACAGGGTATACAGGGCTGTAGTTATATAGCACCAGGGTGACAGGGTATACAGGGCTGTAGTTATATAGCACCAGGGTGACAGGGTATACAGGGCTGTAGTTATATAGCACCAGGGTGACAGGGTATACAGGGCTGTAGTTATATAGCACCAGGGTGTATAGGGCTGTAGTTATATAGCACCAGGGTGGCAGGGTATACAGGGCTGTAGTTATATAGCACCAGGGTGACAGGGTATACAGGGCTGTAGTTATATAGCACCAGGGTGACCGGGTATACAGGGCTGTAGTTATATAGCACCAGGGTGACAGGGCTGTAGTTATATACCACCAGGGTGACAGGGTATACAGGGCTGTAGTTATATACCACCAGGGTGACAGGGTATACAGGGCTGTAGTTATATACCACCAGGGTGACAGGGTATACAGGGCTGTAGTTATATACCACCAGGGTGACAGGGTATACAGGGCTGTGGTTATATAGCACCAGGGTGACATGGTATACAGGGCTGTAGTTATATAGCACCAGGGTGACAGGGGATACAGGGCTGTAGTTATATAGCACCAGGGTGACAGGGTATACAGGGTTGTAGTTACATAGCACCAGGGTATACTGGGCTGTAGTTATATAGCACCAGGGTAACAGGGTATACAGGGCTGTAGTTATATAGCACCAGGGTGACCGGGTATACAGGGCTGCAGTTATATAGCACCAGGGTGGCAGGGTATACAGGGCTGTAGGTATATAGCACCAGGGTGGCAGGGTATACAGGGCTGCAGTTATATAGCACCTGGGTGACAGGGTATACACGGCTGTAGTTATATAGCACCTGGGTGACAGGGTATACAGGGCTGTAGTTATATAGCACCCAGGGTATACATGGCTGTATTTATATAGCACCAGGGTATACAGGGCTGTAGTTATAGAGCTCCAGGGTGACAGGGTATACAGGGCTGTAGTTATATAGCACCAGGGTATACAGGGCTGTATTTATATAGCACCAGGGTATACAGGGCTGTAGTTATATACCACCAGGGTGACAGGGTATACAGGGCTGTAGTTATATAGCACCAGGGTGACAGGGTATACAGAGCTGTAGTTATATAGCACCAGGGTGTACAGGGCTGTAGTTATATAGCACCAGGGTGTACAGGGCTGTAGTTATATAGCACCAGGGTGTACAGGGCTGTAGTTATATAGCACCAGGGTGGCAGGGTATACAGGGCTGTAGTTATATAGCACCAGGGTGTACAGGGCTGTAGTTATATAGCACCAGGGTGGCAGGGTATACAGGGCTGTAGGTATATAGCACCAGGGTGACAGGGTATACAGGGCTGTAGTTATATAGCACCAGGGTGACAGGGTATACAGGGCTGTAGTTATATAGCACCAGGGTATACAGGGCTGTAGTTATATACCACCAGGGTGACAGGGTATACAGGGCTGTAGTTATATAGCACCAGGGTGACAGGGTATACAGGGCTGTAGTTATATAGCACCAGGGTGACAGGGTATACAGGGCTGTAGTTATATAGCACCAGGGTGACAGGGTATACAGGGCTGTAGTTATATAGCACCAGGGTGACAGGGTATACAGGGCTGTAGTTATATAGCACCAGGGTGACAGGGCTGTAGTTATATAGCACCAGGGTATACTGGGCTGTAGTTATATAGCACCAGGGTAACAGGGTATACAGGGCTGTAGTTATATAGCACCAGGGTGGCAGAGTATACAGGGCTGTAGGTATATAGCACCAGGGTGGCAGGGTATACAGGGCTGTAGGTATATAGCACCAGGGTGGCAGGGTATACAGGGCTATAGTTATATAGCACCAGGGTGACAGGGTATACAGGGCTATAGTTATATAGCACCAGGGTATACAGGGCTGCAGTTATATAGCACCAGGGTGACAGGGTATACAGGGCTGTAGTTATATAGCACCAGGGTGACAGGGTATACAGGGCTGTAGTTATATAGCACCAGGGTGACAGGGTATACAGGGCTGTAGTTATATAGCACCAGGGTGACCGGGTATACAGGGCTGCAGTTATATAGCACCAGGGTGGCAGGGTATACTGGGCTGTAGTTATATAGCACCAGGGTGGCAGGGTATACAGGGCTGCAGTTATATAGCACCTGGGTGACAGGGTATACAGGGCTGTAGTTATATAGCACCTGGGTGACAGGGTATACAGGGCTGTAGTTATAGAGCACCAGGGTATACATGGCTGTAGTTATATAGCACCAGGGTGGCAGGGTATACAGGGCTGCAGTTATATAGCACCAGGGTGACTGGGTATACAGGGCTGTAGTTATATAGCACCCAGGGTATACAGGGCTGTATTTATATAGCACCAGGGTATACAGGGCTGTAGTTCTTGAGCTCCAGGGTGACAGGGTATACAGGGCTGTAGTTATATAGCACCAGGGTATACAGGGCTGTAGTTATATAGCACCAGGGTGGCAGGGTATACAGGGCTGTAGTTATATAGCACCAGGGTGACAGGGTATACAGGGCTGTAGTTATATAGCACCAGGGTGACAGGGTATACAGGGCTGTAGTTATATAGCACCAGGGTGTACAGGGCTGTAGTTATATAGCACCAGGGTGGCAGGGTATACAGGGCTGTAGTTATATAGCACCAGGGTGACAGGGTATACAGGGCTGTAGTTATATAGCACCAGGGTGACAGGGTATACAGGGCTGTAGTTATATAGCACCAGGGTGTACAGGGCTGTAGTTATATAGCACCAGGGTGGCAGGGTATACAGGGCTGTAGTTATATAGCACCAGGGTGTACAGGGCTGTAGTTATATAGCACCAGGGTGGCAGGGTATACAGGGCTGTAGTTACATAGCACCAGGGTGACAGGGTATACAGGGCTGTAGTTATATAGCACCAGGGTGACAGGGTATACAGGGCTGTAGTTATATAGCACCAGGGTGACAGGGTATACAGGGCTGTAGTTATATAGCACCAGGGTGACAGGGTATACAGGGCTGTAGTTATATAGCACCAGGGTGACAGGGTATACAGGGCTGTAGTTATATAGCACCAGGGTGACATGGTATACAGGGCTGTAGTTATATAGCACCAGGGTGACAGGGGATACAGGGCTGTAGTTATATAGCACCAGGGTGACAGGGGATACAGGGCTGTAGTTATATATCACCAGGGTATACTGGGCTGTAGTTATATAGCACCAGGGTAACAGGGTATACAGGGCTGTAGTTATATAGCACCAGGGTGGCAGAGTATACAGGGCTGTAGGTATATAGCACCAAGGTGGCAGGGTATACAGGGCTGTAGGTATATAGCCCCAGGGTGGCAGAGTATACAGGGCTGTAGGTATATAGCACCAGGGTGGCAGGGTATACAGGGCTGCAGTTATATAGCACCAGGGTGGCAGGGTATACAGTGCTGTAGGTATATAGCACCAGGGTGACAGGGTATACAGGGCTGTAGTTATATAGCACCAGGGTGTACAGGGCTGTAGTTATATAGCACCAGGGTGGCAGGGTATACAGGGCTGTAGGTATATAGCACCAGGGTGACAGGGTATACAGGGCTGTAGTTATATAGCACCAGGGTGACAGGGTATACAGGGCTGTAGTTATATAGCACCAGGGTATACAGGGCTGTAGTTATATACCACCAGGGTGACAGGGTATACAGGGCTGTAGTTATATAGCACCAGGGTGACAGGGGATACAGGGCTGTAGTTATATAGCACCAGGGTAACAGGGTATACGGGGCTGTAGTTATATAGCACCAGGGTATACTGGGCTGTAGTTATATAGCACCAGGGTAACAGGGTATACAGGGCTGTAGTTATATAGCACCAGGGTGGCAGAGTATACAGGGCTGTAGGTATATAGCACCAGGGTGGCAGGGTATACAGGGCTGTAGGTATATAGCACCAGGGTAGCAGGGTATACAGGGCTGTAGGTATATAGCACCAGGGTGGCAGGGTATACAGGGCTGTAGGTATATAGCACCAGGGTGGCAGAGTATACAGGGCTGTAGGTATATAGCACCAGGGTGGCAGGGTATACAGGGCTGCAGTTATATAGCACCAGGGTGGCAGGGTATACAGGGCTGTAGGTATATAGCACCAGGGTATACAGGGCTATAGTTATATAGCACCAGGGTGACAGGGTATACAGGGCTGTAGTTATATAGCACCAGGGTATACAGGGCTGCAGTTATATAGCACCAGGGTGACAGGGTATACAGGGCTGTAGTTATATAGCACCAGGGTGACAGGGTATACAGGGCTGTAGTTATATAGCACCAGGGTGACAGGGTATACAGGGCTGTAGTTATATAGCACCAGGGTGACCGGGTATACAGGGCTGCAGTTATATAGCACCAGGGTGGCAGGGTATACTGGGCTGTAGTTATATAGCACCAGGGTGGCAGGGTATACAGGGCTGCAATTATATAGCACCTGGGTGACAGGGTATACAGGGCTGTAGTTATAAAGCACCTGGGTGACAGGGTATACAGGGCTGTAGTTATATAGCACCAGGGTGGCAGGGTATACAGGGCTGCAGTTATATAGCACCAGGGTGACTGGGTATACAGGGCTGTAGTTATATAGCACCCAGGGTATACAGGGCTGTATTTATATAGCACCAGGGTATACAGGGCTGTAGTTCTAGAGCTCCAGGGTGAGAGGGTATACAGGGCTGTAGTTATATAGCACCAGGGTATACAGGGCTGTAGTTATATACCACCAGGGTGACAGGGTATACAGGGCTGTAGTTATATAGCACCAGGGTGACAGGGTATACAGGGCTGTAGTTATATAGCACCAGGGTGACAGGGTATACAGGGCTGTAGTTATATAGCACCAGGGTGACAGGGTATACAGGGCTGTAGTTATATAGCACCAGGGTGACAGGGTATACAGGGCTGTAGTTATATAGCACCAGGGTGTACAGGGCTGTAGTTATATAGCACCAGGGTGGCAGGGTATACAAGGCTGTAGTTATATAGCACCAGGGTGACAGGGTATACAGGGCTGTAGTTATATAGCACCAGGGTGTACAGGGCTGTAGTTATATAGCACCAGGGTGGCAGGGTATACAGGGCTGTAGGTATATAGCACCAGGGTGACAGGGTATACAGGGCTGTAGTTATATAGCACCAGGGTGACAGGGTATACAGGGCTGTAGTTATATAGCACCAGGGTGACAGGGTATACAGGGCTGTAGTTATATAGCACCAGGGTGACAGGGTATACAGGGCTGTAGTTATATAGCACCAGGGTGTATAGGGCTGTAGTTATATAGCACCAGGGTGGCAGGGTATACAGGGCTGTAGTTATATAGCACCAGGGTGACAGGGTATACAGGGCTGTAGTTATATAGCACCAGGGTGACAGGGTATACAGGGCTGTAGTTATATAGCACCAGGGTGACAGGTATACAGGGCTGTAGTTATATAGCACCAGGGTGACAGGGTATACAGGGCTGTAGTTATATACCACCAGGGTGACAGGGTATACAGGGCTGTAGTTATATAGCACCAGGGTGACAGGGTATACAGGGCTGTAGTTATATAGCACCAGGGTGACAGGGTATACAGGGCTGTAGTTATATAGCACCAGGGTGACAGGGTATACAGGGCTGTAGTTATATAGCACCAGGGTGACAGGGTATACAGGGCTGTAGTTATATAGCACCAGGGTGACAGGGTATACAGGGCTGTAGTTATATAGCACCAGGGTGACAGGGTATACAGGGCTGTAGTTATATAGCACCAGGGTGACATGTTATACAGGGCTGTAGTTATATAGCACCAGGGTGACAGGGTATACAGAGTTGTAGTTATATAGCACCAGGGTATACTGGGCTGTAGTTATATAGCACCAGGGTAACAGGGTATACAGGGCTGTAGTTATATAGCACCAGGGTGGCAGAGTATACAGGGCTGTAGGTATATAGCACCAGGGTGGCAAGGTATACAGGGCTGTAGGTATATAGCACCAGGGTGGCAGAGTATACAGGGCTGTAGGTATATAGCACCAGGGTGGCAGGGTATACAGGGCTGTAGGTATATAGCACCAGGGTGGCAGGGTATACAGGGCTGTAGGTATATAGCACCAGGGTGACAGGGTATACAGGGCTGTAGTTATATAGCACCAGGGTGACAGGGTATACAGGGCTGTAGGTATATAGCACCAGGGTGGCAGAGTATACAGGGCTGTAGGTATATAGCACCAGGGTGGCAGGGTATACAGGGCTGCAGTTATATAGCACCAGGGTGGCAGGGTATACAGGGCTGTAGGTATATAGCACCAGGGTATACAGGGCTATAGTTATATAGCACCAGGGTGACAGGGTATACAGGGCTGTAGTTATATAGCACCAGGGTATACAGGGCTGCAGTTATATAGCACCAGGGTGACAGGGTATACAGGGCTGTAGTTATATAGCACCAGGGTGACAGGGTATACAGGGCTGTAGTTATATAGCACCAGGGTGACAGGGTGTACAGGGCTGTAGTTATATAGCACCAGGGTGACCGGGTATACAGGGCTGCAGTTATATAGCACCAGGGTGGCAGGGTATACTGGGCTGTAGTTATATAGCACCAGGGTGGCAGGGTATACAGGGCTGCAATTATATAGCACCTGGGTGACAGGGTATACAGGGCTGTAGTTATAAAGCACCTGGGTGACAGGGTATACATGGCTGTAGTTATATAGCACCAGGGTGGCAGGGTATACAGGGCTGCAGTTATATAGCACCAGGGTGACTGGGTATACAGGGCTGTAGTTATATAGCACCCAGGGTATACAGGGCTGTATTTATATAGCACCAGGGTATACAGGGCTGTAGTTCTAGAGCTCCAGGGTGAGAGGGTATACAGGGCTGTAGTTATATAGCACCAGGGTATACAGGGCTGTAGTTATATAGCACCAGGGTGACAGGGTATACAGGGCTGTAGTTATATAGCACCAGGGTGACAGGGTATACAGGGCTGTAGTTATATAGCACCAGGGTGACAGGGTATACAGGGCTGTAGTTATATAGCACCAGGGTGACAGGTTATACAGGGCTGTAGTTATATAGCACCAGGGTGACAGGGTATACAGGGCTGTAGTTATATAGCACCAGGGTGACAGGGTATACAGGGCTGTAGTTATATAGCACCAGGGTGTACAGGGCTGTAGTTATATAGCACCAGGGTGGCAGGGTATACAAGGCTGTAGTTATATAGCACCAGGGTGACAGGGTATACAGGGCTGTAGTTATATAGCACCAGGGTGTACAGGGCTGTAGTTATATAGCACCAGGGTGGCAGGGTATACAGGGCTGTAGGTATATAGCACCAGGGTGACAGGGTATACAGGGCTGTAGTTATATAGCACCAGGGTGACAGGGTATACAGGGCTGTAGTTATATAGCACCAGGGTGACAGGGTATACAGGGCTGTAGTTATATAGCACCAGGGTGACAGGGTATACAGGGCTGTAGTTATATAGCACCAGGGTGACAGGGTATACAGGGCTGTAGTTATATAGCACCAGGGTGTATAGGGCTGTAGTTATATAGCACCAGGGTGGCAGGGTATACAGGGCTGTAGTTATATAGCACCAGGGTGACAGGGTATACAGGGCTGTAGTTATATAGCACCAGGGTGACAGGGTATACAGGGCTGTAGTTATATAGCACCAGGGTGACAGGTATACAGGGCTGTAGTTATATAGCACCAGGGTGACAGGGTATACAGGGCTGTAGTTATATACCACCAGGGTGACAGGGTATACAGGGCTGTAGTTATATAGCACCAGGGTGACAGGGTATACAGGGCTGTAGTTATATAGCACCAGGGTGACAGGGTATACAGGGCTGTAGTTATATAGCACCAGGGTGACAGGGTATACAGGGCTGTAGTTATATAGCACCAGGGTGACAGGGCTGTAGTTATATAGCACCAGGGTGACAGGGTATACAGGGCTGTAGTTATATAGCACCAGGGTGACATGTTATACAGGGCTGTAGTTATATAGCACCAGGGTGACAGGGGATACAGGGCTGTAGTTATATAGCACCAGGGTGACAGGGTATACAGAGTTGTAGTTATATAGCACCAGGGTATACTGGGCTGTAGTTATATAGCACCAGGGTAACAGGGTATACAGGGCTGTAGTTATATAGCACCAGGGTGGCAGAGTATACAGGGCTGTAGGTATATAGCACCAGGGTGGCAAGGTATACAGGGCTGTAGGTATATAGCACCAGGGTGGCAGAGTATACAGGGCTGTAGGTATATAGCACCAGGGTGGCAGGGTATACAGGGCTGTAGTTATATAGCACCAGGGTGGCAGGGTATACAGGGCTGTAGGTATATAGCACCAGGGTGACAGGGTATACAGGGCTGTAGTTATATAGCACCAGGGTGACAGGGTATACAGGGCTGTAGTTATATAGCACCAGGGTGACAGGGTATACAGGGCTGTAGTTATATAGCACCAGGGTGACAGGGTATACAGGGCTGTAGTTATATAGCACCAGGGTGACAGGGTATACAGGGCTGTAGTTATATAGCACCAGGGTGACAGGGTATACAGGGCTGTAGTTATATAGCACCAGGGTGACAGGGTATACAGGGCTGTAGTTACATAGCACCAGGGTGACAGGGTATACAGGGCTGTAGTTATATACCACCAGGGTGACAGGGTATACAGGGCTGTAGTTATATAGCACCAGGGTGACAGGGTATACAGGGCTGTAGTTATATAGCACCAGGGTGACAGGTATACAGGGCTGTAGTTATATAGCACCAGGGTGACAGGGTATACAGGGCTGTAGTTATATACCACCAGGGTGACAGGGTATACAGGGCTGTAGTTATATAGCACCAGGGTGACAGGGTATACAGGGCTGTAGTTATATAGCACCAGGGTGACAGGGTATACAGGGCTGTAGTTATATAGCACCAGGGTGACAGGGTATACAGGGCTGTAGTTATATAGCACCAGGGTGACAGGGTATACAGGGCTGTAGTTATATAGCACCAGGGTGACAGGGTATACAGGGCTGTAGTTATATAGCACCAGGGTGACATGTTATACAGGGCTGTAGTTATATAGCACCAGGGTGACAGGGTATACAGAGTTGTAGTTATATAGCACCAGGGTATACTGGGCTGTAGTTATATAGCACCAGGGTAACAGGGTATACAGGGCTGTAGTTATATAGCACCAGGGTGGCAGAGTATACAGGGCTGTAGGTATATAGCACCAGGGTGGCAAGGTATACAGGGCTGTAGGTATATAGCACCAGGGTGGCAGAGTGTACAGGGCTGTAGGTATATAGCACCAGGGTGGCAGGGTATACAGGGCTGTAGTTATATAGCACCAGGGTGGCAGGGTATACAGGGCTGTAGGTATATAGCACCAGGGTGACAGGGTATACAGGGCTGTAGTTATATAGCACCAGGGTGACAGGGTATACAGGGCTGTAGGTATATAGCACCAGGGTGGCAGAGTATACAGGGCTGTAGGTATATAGCACCAGGGTGGCAGGGTATACAGGGCTGCAGTTATATAGCACCAGGGTGGCAGGGTATACAGGGCTGTAGGTATATAGCACCAGGGTATACAGGGCTATAGTTATATAGCACCAGGGTGACAGGGTATACAGGGCTGTAGTTATATAGCACCAGGGTATACAGGGCTGCAGTTATATAGCACCAGGGTGACAGGGTATACAGGGCTGTAGTTATATAGCACCAGGGTGACAGGGTATACAGGGCTGTAGTTATATAGCACCAGGGTGACAGGGTGTACAGGGCTGTAGTTATATAGCACCAGGGTGACCGGGTATACAGGGCTGCAGTTATATAGCACCAGGGTGGCAGGGTATACTGTGCTGTAGTTATATAGCACCAGGGTGGCAGGGTATACAGGGCTGCAGTTATATAGCACCTGGGTGACAGGGTATACAGGGCTGTAGTTATAAAGCACCTGGGTGACAGGGTATACAGGGCTGTAGTTATAGAGCACCAGGGTATACATGGCTGTATTTATATAGCACCAGGGTGGCAGGGTATACAGGGCTGCAGTTATATAGCACCAGGGTGACTGGGTATACAGGGCTGTAGTTATATAGCACCCAGGGTATACAGGGCTGTATTTATATAGCACCAGGGTATACAGGGCTGTAGTTCTAGAGCTCCAGGGTGAGAGGGTATACAGGGCTGTAGTTATATAGCACCAGGGTATACAGGGCTGTAGTTATATAGCACCAGGGTGACAGGGTATACAGGGCTGTAGTTATATAGCACCAGGGTGACAGGGTATACAGGGCTGTAGTTATATAGCACCAGGGTGACAGGGTATACAGGGCTGTAGTTATATAGCACCAGGGTGACAGGGTATACAGGGCTGTAGTTATATAGCACCAGGGTGACAGGGTATACAGGGCTGTAGTTATATAGCACCAGGGTGACAGGGTATACAGGGCTGTAGTTATATAGCACCAGGGTGTACAGGGCTGTAGTTATATAGCACCAGGGTGGCAGGGTATACAAGGCTGTAGTTATATAGCACCAGGGTGACAGGGTATACAGGGCTGTAGTTATATAGCACCAGGGTGTACAGGGCTGTAGTTATATAGCACCAGGGTGGCAGGGTATACAGAGCTGTAGGTATATAGCACCAGGGTGACAGGGTATACAGGGCTGTAGTTATATAGCACCAGGGTGACAGGGTATACAGGGCTGTAGTTATATAGCACCAGGGTGACAGGGTATACAGGGCTGTAGTTATATAGCACCAGGGTGACAGGGTATACAGGGCTGTAGTTATATAGCACCAGGGTGTATAGGGCTGTAGTTATATAGCACCAGGGTGGCAGGGTATACAGGGCTGTAGTTATATAGCACCAGGGTGACAGGGTATACAGGGCTGTAGTTATATAGCACCTGGGTGACAGGGTATACAGGGCTGTAGTTATATAGCACCAGGGTGACAGGTATACAGGGCTGTAGTTATATAGCACCAGGGTGACAGGGTATACAGGGCTGTAGTTATATACCACCAGGGTGACAGGGTATACAGGGCTGTAGTTATATAGCACCAGGGTGACAGGGTATACAGGGCTGTAGTTATATAGCACCAGGGTGACAGGGTATACAGGGCTGTAGTTATATAGCACCAGGGTGACAGGGTATACAGGGCTGTAGTTATATAGCACCAGGGTGACAGGGTATACAGGGCTGTAGTTATATAGCACCAGGGTGACAGGGTATACAGGGCTGTAGTTATATAGCACCAGGGTGACATGTTATACAGGGCTGTAGTTATATAGCACCAGGGTGACAGGGGATACAGGGCTGTAGTTATATAGCACCAGGGTGACAGGGTATACAGAGTTGTAGTTATATAGCACCAGGGTATACTGGGCTGTAGTTATATAGCACCAGGGTAACAGGGTATACAGGGCTGTAGTTATATAGCACCAGGGTGGCAGAGTATACAGGGCTGTAGGTATATAGCACCAGGGTGGCAAGGTATACAGGGCTGTAGGTATATAGCACCAGGGTGGCAGAGTATACAGGGCTGTAGGTATATAGCACCAGGGTGGCAGGGTATACAGGGCTGTAGTTATATAGCACCAGGGTGGCAGGGTATACAGGGCTGTAGGTATATAGCACCAGGGTGACAGGGTATACAGGGCTGTAGTTATATAGCACCAGGGTGACAGGGTATACAGGGCTGTAGTTATATAGCACCAGGGTGACAGGGTATACAGGGCTGTAGTTATATAGCACCAGGGTGACAGGGTATACAGGGCTGTAGTTATATAGCACCAGGGTGACAGGGTATACAGGGCTGTAGTTATATAGCACCAGGGTGACAGGGTATACAGGGCTGTAGTTATATAGCACCAGGGTGACAGGGTATACAGGGCTGTAGTTACATAGCACCAGGGTGACAGGGTATACAGGGCTGTAGTTATATAGCACCAGGGTGACAGGGTATACAGGGCTGTAGTTATATAGCACCAGGGTGACAGGGTATACAGGGCTGTAGTTATATAGCACCAGGGTGACAGGGTATACAGGGCTGCAGTTATATAGCACTAGGGTGACAGGGTATACAGGGCTGTAGTTATATAGCACCAGGGTGACCGGGTATACAGGGCTGCAGTTATATAGCACCAGGGTGGCAGGGCATGCAGGGCTGTAGTTATATAGCACCAGGGTGGCAGGGTATACAGGGCTGTAGGTATATAGCACCAGGGTGACAGGGTATACAGGGCTGTAGTTATATAGCACCAGGGTGACAGGGGATACAGGGCTGTAGTTATATAGCACCAGGGTAACAGGGTATACGGGGCTGTAGTTATATAGCACCAGGCTAACAGGGTATACAGGGCTGTAGTTATATAGCACCAGGGTGGCAGAGTATACAGGGCTGTAGGTATATAGCACCAGGGTGGCAGGGTATACAGGGCTGTAGGTATATAGCACCAGGGTGGCAGAGTATACAGGGCTGTAGGTATATAGCACCAGGGTGGCAGGGTATACAGGGCTGCAGTTATATAGCACCCAGGGTATACAGGGCTGTATTTATAGAGCACCAGGGTATACAGGGCTGTAGTTATAGAGCTCCAGGGTGACAGGGTATACAGGGCTGTAGTTATATAGCACCAGGGTATACAGGGCTGTATTTATATAGCACCAGGGTATACAGGGCTGTAGTTATATACCACCAGGGTGACAGGGTATACAGGGCTGTAGTTATATAGCACCAGGGTAACAGGGTATACAGGGCTGTAGTTATATAGCACCAGGGTGGCAGAGTATACAGGGCTGTAGGTATATAGCACCAGGGTGGCAGGGTATACAGGGCTGTAGGTATATAGCACCAGGGTGGCAGGGTATACAGGGCTGTAGGTATATAGCACCAGGGTGACAGGGTATACAGGGCTGTAGTTATATAGCACCAGGGTGACAGGGGATACAGGGCTGTAGTTATATAGCACCAGGGTAACAGGGTATACGGGGCTGTAGTTATATAGCACCAGGGTATACTGGGCTGTAGTTATATAGCACCAGGGTAACAGGGTATACAGGGCTGTAGTTATAAAGCACCAGGGAGGCAGAGTATACAGGGCTGTAGGTATATAGCACCAGGGTGGCAGGGTATACATGGCTGTAGGTATATAGCACCAGGGTGGCAGAGTATACAGGGCTGTAGGTATATAGCACCAGGGTGGCAGGGTATACAGGGCTGCAGTTATATAGCACCAGGGTGGCAGGGTATACAGGGCTGCAGTTATATAGCACCAGGGTGGCAGGGTATACAGGGCTATAGTTATATAGCACCAGGGTGACAGGGTATACAGGGCTGTAGTTATATAGCACCAGGGTATACAGGGCTGCAGTTATATAGCACCAGGGTGACAGGGTATACAGGGCTGCAGTTATATAGCACCAGGGTGACAGGGTATACAGGGCTGTAGTTATATAGCACCAGGGTGACAGGGTATACAGGGCTGTAGTTATATAGCACCAGGGTGACAGGGTGTACAGGGCTGTAGTTATATAGCACCAGGGTGACCGGGTATACAGGGCTGCAGTTATATAGCACCAGGGTGGCAGGGTATACTGGGCTGTAGTTATATAGCACCAGGGTGGCAGGGTATACAGGGCTGTAGGTATATAGCACCAGGGTGGCAGGGTATACAGGGCTGCAGTTATATAGCACCAGGGTATACAGGGCTGTAGGTATATAGCACCAGGGTGACAGGGTATACAGGGCTATAGTTATATAGAACCAGGGTGACAGGGTATACAGGGCTGTAGTTATATAGCACCAGGGTATACAGGGTTGTAGGTATATAGCACCAGGGTATACAGGGCTGCAGTTATATAGCACCAGGGTGACAGGGTATACAGGGCTGTAGTTATATAGCACCAGGGTGACAGGGTATACAGGGCTGTAGTTATATAGCACCAGGGTGACAGGGTATACAGGGCTGTAGTTATATAGCACCAGGGTGACAGGGTATACAGGGCTGTAGTTATATAGCACCAGGGTGACAGGGTATACAGGGCTGCAGTTATATAGCACCAGGGTGACAGGGCTGTAGTTATATAGCACCAGGGTGACCGGGTATACAGGGCTGCAGTTATATAGCACCAGGGTGGCAGGGTATACAGGGCTGTAGGTATATAGCACCAGGGTGGCAGGGTATACAGGGCTGTAGTTATATAGCACCTGGGTGACAGGGTATACAGGGCTGTAGTTATATAGCACCAGGGTATACAGGGCTGTAGTTATATATCGACAGGGTATATAGGGCTGTAGTTATATAGCACCAGGGTATACAGGGCTGTATTTATATAGCACCAGGGTATACAGGGCTGTAGTTATATACCACCAGGGTGACAGGGTATACAGGGCTGTAGTTATATACCACCAGGGTGACAGGGTATACAGGGCTGTAGTTATATAGCACCAGGGTGACAGGGTATACAGGGCTGTAGTTATATAGCACCAGGGTGACAGGGTATACAGGGCTGTAGTTATATAGCACCAGGGTGACAGGGTATACAGGGCTGTAGTTATATAGCACCAGGGTGACAGGGTATACAGGGCTGTAGTTATATAGCACCAGGGTGACAGGGTATACAGGGCTGTAGTTATATAGCACCAGGGTGACAGGGTATACAGGGCTGTAGTTATATAGCACCAGGGTGACAGGGTATACAGGGCTGTAGTTATATAGCACCAGGGTGACAGGGTATACAGGGCTGTAGTTATATAGCACCAGGGTGACAGGGGATACAGGGCTGTAGTTATATAGCA
The DNA here is from genome assembly GCF_050947455.1 of Rhinoderma darwinii. NCBI lineage: Eukaryota > Metazoa > Chordata > Amphibia > Anura > Rhinodermatidae > Rhinoderma > Rhinoderma darwinii. Next base: position 11,311 of record NW_027463335.1, on the reverse strand, counting down.
CCAGGGTGACAGGGTATACGGGGCTGTAGTTATATAGCACCCAGGGTATACAGGGCTGTATTTATATAGCACCAGGGTATACAGGGCTGTAGTTCTAGAGCTCCAGGGTGACAGGGTATACAGGGCTGTAGTTATATAGCACCAGGGTATACAGGGCTGTAGTTATATACCACCAGGGTGACAGGGTATGCAGGGCTGTAGTTATATACCACCAGGGTGACAGGGTATACAGGGCTGTAGTTATATAGCACCAGGGTGACATGGTATACAGGGCTGTAGTTATATAGCACCAGGGTGACAGGGTATACAGGGCTGTAGTTATATAGCACCAGGGTGTACAGGGCTGTAGTTATATAGCACCAGGGTGGCAGGGTATACAAGGCTGTAGTTCTATAGCACCAGGGTGACAGGGTATACAGGGCTGTAGTTATATAGCACCAGGGTGACAGGGTATACAGGGCTGTAGTTATATAGCACCAGGGTGTACAGGGCTGTAGTTATATAGCACCAGGGTGGCAGGGTATACAGGGCTGTAGGTATATAGCACCAGGGTGACAGGGTATACAGGGCTGTAGTTATATAGCACCAGGGTGACAGGGTATACAGGGCTGTAGTTATATAGCACCAGGGTGTATAGGGCTGTAGTTATATAGCACCAGGGTGGCAGGGTATACAGGGCTGTAGTTATATAGCACCAGGGTGACAGGGTATACAGGGCTGTAGTTATATAGCACCAGGGTGACAGGGTATACAGGGCTGTAGTTATATAGCACCAGGGTGAATAGGGCTGTAGTTATATAGCACCAGGGTGGCAGGGTATACAGGGCTGTAGTTATATAGCACCAGGGTGACAGGGTATACAGGGCTGTAGTTATATAGCACCAGGGTGACCGGGTATACAGGGCTGTAGTTATATAGCACCAGGGTGACAGGGCTGTAGTTATATACCACCAGGGTGACAGGGTATACAGGGCTGTAGTTATATACCACCAGGGTGACAGGGTATACAGGGCTGTAGTTATATACCACCAGGGTGACAGGGTATACAGGGCTGTAGTTATATACCACCAGGGTGACAGGGTATACAGGGCTGTGGTTATATAGCACCAGGGTGACATGGTATACAGGGCTGTAGTTATATAGCACCAGGGTGACAGGGGATACAGGGCTGTAGTTATATAGCACCAGGGTGACAGGGTATACAGGGTTGTAGTTATATAGCACCAGGGTATACTGGGCTGTAGTTATATAGCACCAGGGTATACAGGGCTGTAGTTATATAGCACCAGGGTGACAGGGTATACAGGGCTGTAGGTATATAGCACCAGGGTGGCAAGGTATACAGGGCTGTAGGTATATAGCACCAGGGTGGCAGAGTATACAGGGCTGTAGGTATATAGCACCAGGGTGGCAGGGTATACAGGGCTGTAGTTATATAGCACCAGGGTGGCAGGGTATACAGGGCTGTAGGTATATAGCACCAGGGTGACAGGGTATACAGGGCTATAGTTATATAGCACCAGGGTGACAGGGTATACAGGGCTGTAGTTATATAGCACCAGGGTGACAGGGTATACAGGGCTGTAGTTATATAGCACCAAGGTGACAGGGTATACAGGGCTGTAGTTATATAGCACCAGGGTGACAGGGTATACAGGGCTGTAGTTATATAGCACCAGGGTGACAGGGTATACAGGGCTGTAGTTATATAGCACCAGGGTGACAGGGTATACAGGGCTGTAGTTATATAGCACCAGGGTGACAGGGTATACAGGGCTGCAGTTATATAGCACCAGGGTGACAGGGTATACAGGGCTGTAGTTATATAGCACCAGGGTGACCGGGTATACAGGGCTCCAGTTATATAGCACCAGGGTGGCAGGGCATGCAGGGCTGTAGTTATATAGCACCAGGGTGACAGGGTATACAGGGCTGTAGTTATATAGCACCAGGGTGACACGGGATACAGGGCTGTAGTTATATAGCACCAGGGTGACAGGGGATACAGGGCTGTAGTTATATAGCACCAGGGTAACAGGGTATACGGGGCTGTAGTTATATAGCACCAGGGTGGCAGAGTATACAGGGCTGTAGGTATATAGCACCAGGGTGGCAGAGTATACAGGGCTGTAGGTATATAGCACCAGGGTGGCAGGGTATACAGGGCTGTAGGTATATAGCACCAGGGTGGCAGAGTATACAGGGCTGTAGGTATATAGCACCAGGGTGGCAGGGTATACAGGGCCGCAGTTATATAGCACCAGGGTGGCAGGGTATACAGGGCTGTAGGTATATAGCACCAGGGTATACAGGGCTATAGTTATATAGCACCAGGGTGACAGGGTATACAGGGCTATAGTTATATAGCACCAGGGTATACAGGGCTGTAGGTATATAACACGAGGGGATACAGGGCTGCAGTTATATAGCGACAGGGTATACAGGGCTGTAGTTATATAGCACCAGGGTGACAGGGTATACAGGGCTGCAGTTATATAGCACCAGGGTGACAGGGTGTACAGGGCTGTAGTTATATAGCACCAGGGTGACCGGGTATACAGGGCTGCAGTTATATAGCACCAGGGTGGCAGGGTATACAGGGCTGTAGGTATATAGCACCAGGGTGGCAGGGTATACAGGGCTGCAGTTATATAGCACCTGGGTGACAGGGTATACACGGCTGTAGTTATATAGCACCTGGGTGACAGGGTATACAGGGCTGTAGTTATAGAGCACCAGGGTGACTGGGTATACAGGGCTGTAGTTATATAGCACCCAGGGTATACATGGCTGTATTTATATAGCACCAGGGTATACAGGGCTGTAGTTATAGAGCTCCAGGGTGACAGGGTATACAGGGCTGTAGTTATATAGCACCAGGGTATACAGGGCTGTATTTATATAGCACCAGGGTATACAGGGCTGTAGTTATATACCACCAGGGTGACAGGGTATACAGGGCTGTAGTTATATAGCACCAGGGTGACAGGGTATACAGGGCTGTAGTTATATAGCACCAGGGTGACAGGGTATACAGGGCTGTAGTTATATAGCACCAGGGTGTACAGGGCTGTAGTTATATAGCACCAGGGTGTACAGGGCTGTAGTTATATAGCACCAGGGTGTACAGGGCTGTAGTTATATAGCACCAGGGTGGCAGGGTATACAGGGCTGTAGTTACATAGCACCAGGGTGACAGGGTATACAGGGCTGTAGTTATATAGCACCAGGGTGTACAGGGCTGTAGTTATATAGCACCAGGGTGGCAGGGTATACAGGGCTGTAGGTATATAGCACCAGGGTGACAGGGTATACAGGGCTGTAGTTATATAGCACCAGGGTGACAGGGTATACAGGGCTGTAGTTATATAGCACCAGGGTGACAGGGTATACAGGGCTGTAGTTATATAGCACCAGGGTATACAGGGCTGTAGTTATATACCACCAGGGTGACAGGGTATACAGGGCTGTAGTTATATAGCACCAGGGTGACAGGGTATACAGGGCTGTAGTTATATAGCACCAGGGTGACAGGGTATACAGGGCTGTAGTTATATAGAACCAGGGTGACAGGGTATACAGGGCTGTAGTTATATAGCACCAGGGTGACAGGGCTGTAGTTATATAGCACCAGGGTATACTGGGCTGTAGTTATATAGCACCAGGGTAACAGGGTATACAGGGCTGTAGTTATATAGCACCAGGGTGGCAGAGTATACAGGGCTGTAGGTATATAGCACCAGGGTGGCAGGGTATACAGGGCTGTAGGTATATAGCACCAGGGTGGCAGGGTATACAGGGCTATAGTTATATAGCACCAGGGTGACAGGGTATACAGGGCTATAGTTATATAGCACCAGGGTATACAGGGCTGCAGTTATATAGCACCAGGGTGACAGGGTATACAGGGCTGTAGTTATATAGCACCAGGGTGACAGGGTATACAGGGCTGTAGTTATATAGCACCAGGGTGACAGGGTATACAGGGCTGTAGTTATATAGCACCAGGGTGACCGGGTATACAGGGCTGCAGTTATATAGCACCAGGGTGGCAGGGTATACTGGGCTGTAGTTATATAGCACCAGGGTGGCAGGGTATACAGGGCTGCAGTTATATAGCACCTGGGTGACAGGGTATACAGGGCTGTAGTTATATAGCACCTGGGTGACAGGGTATACAGGGCTGTAGTTATAGAGCACCAGGGTATACATGGCTGTAGTTATATAGCACCAGGGTGGCAGGGTATACAGGGCTGCAGTTATATAGCACCAGGGTGACTGGGTATACAGGGCTGTAGTTATATAGCACCCAGGGTAAACAGGGCTGTATTTATATAGCACCAGGGTATACAGGGCTGTAGTTCTAGAGCTCCAGGGTGACAGGGTATACAGGGCTGTAGTTATATAGCACCAGGGTATACAGGGCTGTAGTTATATAGCACCAGGGTGGCAGGGTATACAGGGCTGTAGTTATATAGCACCAGGGTGACAGGGTATACAGGGCTGTAGTTATATAGCACCAGGGTGACAGGGTATACAGGGCTGTAGTTATATAGCACCAGGGTGTACAGGGCTGTAGTTATATAGCACCAGGGTGGCAGGGTATACAGGGCTGTAGTTATATAGCACCAGGGTGACAGGGTATACAGGGCTGTAGTTATATAGCACCAGGTTGACAGGGTATACAGGGCTGTAGTTATATAGCACCAGGGTGTACAGGGCTGTAGTTATATAGCACCAGGGTGGCAGGGTATACAGGGCTGTAGTTACATAGCACCAGGGTGACAGGGTATACAGGGCTGTAGTTATATAGCACCAGGGTGACAGGGTATACAGGGCTGTAGTTATATAGCACCAGGGTGACAGGGTATACAGGGCTGTAGTTATATAGCACCAGGGTGACAGGGTATACAGGGCTGTAGTTATATAGCACCAGGGTGACAGGGTATACAGGGCTGTAGTTATATAGCACCAGGGTGACATGGTATACAGGGCTGTAGTTATATAGCACCAGGGTGACAGGGGATACAGGGCTGTAGTTATATAGCACCAGGCTGACAGGGTATACAGGGCTGTAGTTATATAGCACCAGGGTGGCAGAGTATACAGGGCTGTAGGTATATAGCACCAAGGTGGCAGGGTATACAGGGCTGTAGGTATATAGCCCCAGGGTGGCAGAGTATACAGGGCTGTAGGTATATAGCACCAGGGTGGCAGGGTATACAGGGCTGCAGTTATATAGCACCAGGGTGGCAGGGTATACAGGGCTGTAGGTATATAGCACCAGGGTGACAGGGCTGTAGTTATATAGCACCAGGGTGTACAGGGCTGTAGTTATATAGCACCAGGGTGGCAGGGTATACAGGGCTGTAGGTATATAGCACCAGGGTGACAGGGTATACAGGGCTGTAGTTATATAGCACCAGGGTGACAGGGTATACAGGGCTGTAGTTATATAGCACCAGGGTATACAGGGCTGTAGTTATATACCACCAGGGTGACAGGGTATACAGGGCTGTAGTTATATAGCACCAGGGTGACAGGGGATACAGGGCTGTAGTTATATAGCACCAGGGTAACAGGGTATACGGGGCTGTAGTTATATAGCACCAGGGTATACTGGGCTGTAGTTATATAGCACCAGGGTAACAGGGTATACAGGGCTGTAGTTATATAGCACCAGGGTGGCAGAGTATACAGGGCTGTAGGTATATAGCACCAGGGTGGCAGGGTATACAGGGCTGTAGGTATATAGCACCAGGGTGGCAGGGTATACAGGGCTGTAGGTATATAGCACCAGGGTGGCAGGGTATACAGGGCTGTAGGTATATAGCACCAGGGTGGCAGAGTATACAGGGCTGTAGGTATATAGCACCAGGGTGGCAGGGTATACAGGGCTGCAGTTATATAGCACCAGGGTGGCAGGGTATACAGGGCTGTAGGTATATAGCACCAGGGTGGCAGGGTATACAGGGCTGTAGGTATATAGCACCAGGGTGGCAGGGTATACAGGGCTGTAGGTATATAGCACCAGGGTGGCAGAGTATACAGGGCTGTAGGTATATAGCACCAGGGTGGCAGGGTATACAGGGCTGCAGTTATATAGCACCAGGGTGGCAGGGTATACAGGGCTGTAGGTATATAGCACCAGGGTATACAGGGCTATAGTTATATAGCACCAGGGTGACAGGGTATACAGGGCTGTAGTTATATAGCACCAGGGTATACAGGGCTGCAGTTATATAGCACCAGGGTGACAGGGTATACAGGGCTGTAGTTATATAGCACCAGGGTGACAGGGTATACAGGGCTGTAGTTATATAGCACCAGGGTGACAGGGTGTACAGGGCTGTAGTTATATAGCACCAGGGTGACCGGGTATACAGGGCTGCAGTTATATAGCACCAGGGTGGCAGGGTATACTGGGCTGTAGTTATATAGCACCAGGGTGGCAGGGTATACAGGGCTGCAGTTATATAGCACCTGGGTGACAGGGTATACAGGGCTGTAGTTATAGAGCACCAGGGTATACATGGCTGTAGTTATATAGCACCAGGGTGGCAGGGTATACAGGGCTGCAGTTATATAGCACCAGGGTGACTGGGTATACAGGGCTGTAGTTATATAGCACCCAGGGTATACAGGGCTGTATTTATATAGCACCAGGGTATACAGGGCTGTAGTTCTAGAGCTCCAGGGTGAGAGGGTATACAGGGCTGTAGTTATATAGCACCAGGGTATACAGGGCTGTAGTTATATACCACCAGGGTGACAGGGTATACAGGGCTGTAGTTCTATAGCACCAGGGTGACAGGGTATACAGGGCTGTAGTTATATAGCACCAGGGTGACAGGGTATACAGGGCTGTAGTTATATAGCACCAGGGTGACAGGGTATACAGGGCTGTAGTTATATAGCACCAGGGTGACAGGGTATACAGGGCTGTAGTTATATAGCACCAGGGTGACAGGGGATACAGGGCTGTAGTTATATAGCACCAGGGTGGCAGGGTATACAGGGCTGTAGGTATATAGCACCAGGGTGACAGGGTATACAGGGCTGTAGTTATATAGCACCAGGGTGACAGGGGATACAGGGCTGTAGTTATATAGCACCAGGGTAACAGGGTATACGGGGCTGTAGTTATATAGCACCAGGGTAACAGGGTATACAGGGCTGTAGTTATATAGCACCAGGGTGGCAGAGTATACAGGGCTGTAGGTATATAGCACCAGGGTGGCAGGGTATACAGGGCTGTAGGTATATAGCACCAGGGTGGCAGAGTATACAGGGCTGTAGGTATATAGCACCAGGGTGGCAGGGTATACAGGGCTGCAGTTATATAGCACCCAGGGTATACAGGGCTGTATTTATAGAGCACCAGGGTATACAGGGCTGTAGTTATAGAGCTCCAGGGTGACAGGGTATACAGGGCTGTAGTTATATAGCACCAGGGTATACAGGGCTGTATTTATATAGCACCAGGGTATACAGGGCTGTAGTTATATACCACCAGGGTGACAGGGTATACAGGGCTGTAGTTATATAGCACCAGGGTAACAGGGTATACAGGGCTGTAGTTATATAGCACCAGGGTGGCAGAGTATACAGGGCTGTAGGTATATAGCACCAGGGTGGCAGGGTATACAGGGCTGTAGGTATATAGCACCAGGGTGGCAGGGTATACAGGGCTGTAGGTATATAGCACCAGGGTGACAGGGTATACAGGGCTGTAGTTATATAGCACCAGGGTGACAGGGGATACAGGGCTGTAGTTATATAGCACCAGGGTAACAGGGTATACGGGGCTGTAGTTATATAGCACCAGGGTATACTGGGCTGTAGTTATATAGCACCAGGTAACAGGGTATACAGGGCTGTAGTTATAAAGCACCAGGGTGGCAGAGTATACAGGGCTGTAGGTATATAGCACCAGGGTGGCAGGGTATACATGGCTGTAGGTATATAGCACCAGGGTGGCAGAGTATACAGGGCTGTAGGTATATAGCACCAGGGTGGCAGGGTATACAGGGCTGCAGTTATATAGCACCAGGGTGGCAGGGTATACAGGGCTGCAGTTATATAGCACCAGGGTGGCAGGGTATACAGGGCTATAGTTATATAGCACCAGGGTGACAGGGTATACAGGGCTGTAGTTATATAGCACCAGGGTATACAGGGCTGCAGTTATATAGCACCAGGGTGACAGGGTATACAGGGCTGTAGTTATATAGCACCAGGGTGACAGGGTATACAGGGCTGTAGTTATATAGCACCAGGGTGACAGGGTGTACAGGGCTGTAGTTATATAGCACCAGGGTGACCGGGTATACAGGGCTGCAGTTATATAGCACCAGGGTGGCAGGGTATACTGGGCTGTAGTTATATAGCACCAGGGTGGCAGGGTATACAGGGCTGTAGGTATATAGCACCAGGGTGGCAGGGTATACAGGGCTGTAGGTATATAGCACCAGGGTGACAGGGTATACAGGGCTATAGTTATATAGAACCAGGGTGACAGGGTATACAGGGCTGTAGTTATATAGCACCAGGGTATACAGGGTTGTAGGTATATAGCACCAGGGTATACAGGGCTGCAGTTATATAGCACCAGGGTGACAGGGTATACAGGGCTGTAGTTATATAGCACCAGGGTGACAGGGTATACAGGGCTGTAGTTATATAGCACCAGGGTGACAGGGTATACAGGGCTGTAGTTATATAGCACCAGGGTGACAGGGTATACAGGGCTGTAGTTATATAGCACCAGGGTGACAGGGTATACAGGGCTGCAGTTATATAGCACCAGGGTGACAGGGCTGTAGTTATATAGCACCAGGGTGACCGGGTATACAGGGCTGCAGTTATATAGCACCAGGGTGGCAGGGTATACAGGGCTGTAGGTATATAGCACCAGGGTGGCAGGGTATACAGGGCTGTAGTTATATAGCACCTGGGTGACAGGGTATACAGGGCTGTAGTTATAGAGCACCAGGGTATACAGGGCTGTAGTTATATATCGACAGGGTATATAGGGCTGTAGTTATATAGCACCAGGGTATACAGGGCTGTATTTATATAGCACCAGGGTATACAGGGCTGTAGTTATATACCACCAGGGTGACAGGGTATACAGGGCTGTAGTTATATACCACCAGGGTGACAGGGTATACAGGGCTGTAGTTATATAGCACCAGGGTGACAGGGTATACAGGGCTGTAGTTATATAGCACCAGGGTGACAGGGTATACAGGGCTGTAGTTATATAGCACCAGGGTGACAGGGTATACAGGGCTGTAGTTATATAGCACCAGGGTGACAGGGTATACAGGGCTGTAGTTATATAGCACCAGGGTGACAGGGTATACAGGGCTGTAGTTATATAGCACCAGGGTGACAGGGTATACAGGGCTGTAGTTATATAGCACCAGGGTGACAGGGTATACAGGGCTGTAGTTATATAGCACCAGGGTGACAGGGGATACGGGGCTGTAGTTATATAGCACCAGGGTGACAGGGTATACGGGGCTGTAGTTATATAGCACCAGGGTATACTGGGCTGTAGTTATATAGCACCAGGGTATACAGGGCTGTAGTTATATAGCACCAGGGTGGCAGAGTATACAGGGCTGTAGGTATATAGCACCAGGGTGGCAGGGTATACAGGGCTGTAGGTATATAGCACCAGGGTGGCAGAGTATACAGGGCTGTAGGTATATAGCACCAGGGTGGCAGGGTATACAGGGCTGCAGTTATATAGCACCAGGATGGCAGGGTATACAGGGCTGTAGGTATATAGCACCAGGGTGACAGGGTATACAGGGCTGTAGTTCTATAGCACCAGGGTGACAGGGTATACAGGGCTGTAGTTATATAGCACCAGGGTGACAGGGTATACAGGGCTGTAGTTATATAGCACCAGGGTGACAGGGTATACAGGGCTGTAGTTATATAGCACCAGGGTATACAGGGCTGTAGTTCTATAGCACCAGGGTAACAGGGTATACAGGGCTGTAGTTATATAGCACCAGGGTGGCAGAGTATACAGGGCTGTAGGTATATAGCACCAGGGTGGCAAGGTATACAGGGCTGTAGGTATATAGCACCAGGGTGGCAGAGTATACAGGGCTGTAGGTATATAGCACCAGGGTGGCAGGGTATACAGGGCTGTAGGTATATAGCACCAGGGTGGCAGGGTATACAGGGCTGTAGGTATATAGCACCAGGGTGACAGGGTATACAGGGCTGTAGTTATATAGCACCAGGGTGACAGGGTATACAGGGCTGTAGGTATATAGCACCAGGGTGGCAGAGTATACAGGGCTGTAGGTATATAGCACCAGGGTGGCAGGGTATACAGGGCTGCAGTTATATAGCACCAGGGTGGCAGGGTATACAGGGCTGTAGGTATATAGCACCAGGGTATACAGGGCTATAGTTATATAGCACCAGGGTGACAGGGTATACAGGGCTGTAGTTATATAGCACCAGGGTATACAGGGCTGCAGTTATATAGCACCAGGGTGACAGGGTATACAGGGCTGTAGTTATATAGCACCAGGGTGACAGGGTATACAGGGCTGTAGTTATATAGCACCAGGGTGACAGGGTGTACAGGGCTGTAGTTATATAGCACCAGGGTGACCGGGTATACAGGGCTGCAGTTATATAGCACCAGGGTGGCAGGGTATACTGGGCTGTAGTTATATAGCACCAGGGTGGCAGGGTATACAGGGCTGCAATTATATAGCACCTGGGTGACAGGGTATACAGGGCTGTAGTTATAGAGCACCAGGGTATACATGGCTGTAGTTATATAGCACCAGGGTGGCAGGGTATACAGGGCTGCAGTTATATAGCACCAGGGTGACTGGGTATACAGGGCTGTAGTTATATAGCACCCAGGGTATACAGGGCTGTATTTATATAGCACCAGGGTATACAGGGCTGTAGTTCTAGAGCTCCAGGGTGAGAGGGTATACAGGGCTGTAGTTATATAGCACCAGGGTATACAGGGCTGTAGTTATATAGCACCAGGGTGACAGGGTATACAGGGCTGTAGTTATATAGCACCAGGGTGACAGGGTATACAGGGCTGTATTATATAGCACCAGGGTGACAGGGTATACAGGGCTGTAGTTATATAGCACCAGGGTGACAGGTTATACAGGGCTGTAGTTATATAGCACCAGGGTGACAGGTTATACAGGGCTGTAGTTATATAGCACCAGGGTGACAGGGTATACAGGGCTGTAGTTATATAGCACCAGGGTGTACAGGGCTGTAGTTATATAGCACCAGGGTGGCAGGG
>NW_027463334.1:0-32960 GCF_050947455.1 Rhinoderma darwinii | reverse complement strand
CACCGGCAGCCTCTCCCCTCACATATAACACGTGTCATCTCACCTGCAGCCTCTCTCCCTCACATGTAACACGTGTCACGCAGCAGCCTCTCTCCTCACATGTAACACGTGTCACCGGCAGCCTCTCTCCTCACATGTAACACGTCACCGGCAGCCTCTCTCCTCACATATAACACGTCACCGGCAGCCTCTCTCCTCACATATAACACGTCACCGGCAGCCTCTCTCCTCACATTTAACACGTCACCGGCAGCCTCTCTCCTCACATGTAACACGTCACCGGCAGCCTCTCTCCTCGCATGTAACACGTCACCGGCAGCCTCTCTCCTCACATATAACACGTCACCCTCTCTCCTCACATATAACATGTCACCGGCAGCCTCTCTCCTCACATATAACATGTCACCGGCAGCCTCTCTCCTCACATATAACACGTCACCGGCAGCCTCTCTCCTCACATATAACACGTCACCGGCAGCCTCTCTCCTCACATATAAACACGTGTCATGTCAACGCCAGCCTCTCTCCTCACATGTAACACGTGTCACCGGCAGCCTCTCTCCTCACATTGTAACACGTGTCAGCGGCAGCCTCTCTCCTCACATATAACACGTCACCGGCAGCCTCTCCCCTCACAATAACACGTGTCATCTCACCTGCAGCCTCTCTCCTCACATGTAACACGTGTCACGGCAGCCTCTCTCCTCACATGTAACACGTGTCACCGGCAGCCTCTCTCCTCACATGTAACACGTCACCGGCAGCCCTCTCTCCTCACATATACATGTGTCATCTCACCTGCAGCCTCTCTCCTCACATATAACACGTCACCGCAGCCTCTCTCCTCACATATAACACGTCACCTGCAGCCTCTCTCCTCACATATAATACGTCACCGGCAGCTTCTCTCCTAACATGTAACACGTCACCGGCAGCCTCTCTCCTCACATATAACACTGTCACCGGCAGCCTCTCTCTTCACATGTAACACGTCACCGGCAGCCTCTCACCCCACATATAACACGTCACCGGCAGCCTCTCTCCTCACATGTTAACACGTCACTGCAGCCTCTCTCCTCACATGTAACACGTCACCGGCAGCCTCTCTCTTCACATATAACACGTCACCGGCAGCCTCTCTCCTCACATATAACACGTCACCCTCTCTCCTCACATATAACATGTCACCGGCAGCCTCTCTCCTCACATATAATACGTCACCGGCAGCCTCTCTCCTCACATATAACACGTCACCGGCAGCCTCTCTCCTCACATATAACACGTCACCCGGCAGCCTCTCTCCTCACTTATAACACGTGTCACCGGCAGCCTCTCTCCTCACATGTAACACGTGTCACCGCAGCCTCTCTCCTCACATATAACACGTCACCGGCAGCCTCTCTCATCACATATAACACGTCACCGGCAGCCTCTCTCCTCACATATAACACGTCACCGGCAGCCTCTCTCCTCACATATAACACGTCACCGGCAGCCTCTCTCCTCACATGTAACATGTCACCGGCAGCTCTCTCCTCACATGTAACACGTGTCATGTCACCGGCAGCCTCTCACCTCACATATAACATGTCACCGGCAGCCTCTCTCCCTGACATATAACACGTCACCGGCAGCCTCCTCTCCCCACATATAACATGTCACCGGCAGCCTCTCTCCTCACATATAACACGTCACCGCAGCCATCTCCTCCATATAACACGTCACCGGCAGCCTCTCTCCTCACATATAACATGTCACCGGCAGCCTCTCTCCTCACACGTAACACGTCACGGCAGCCTCTCTCCTCACATGTAACACGTCACCGGCAGCCTCTCTCCTCACATATAACACGTCCCCGACAGCCACTCTCCTCACATATAACATGTCCCCGACAGCCTCTCTCCTCACATATAACATGTCACCGGCAGCCTCTCTCTCACATATAACATGCCCCCGGCAGCCTCTCTCCTCACATATAACATGCCCCCGGCAGCCTCTCTCCTCACATATAACATTTCACCGGCAGCCTCTCTCCTCACATATAACATGTCACCGGCAGCCTCTCTCCTCACATATAACATGTCACCGGCAGTCTCTCTCCTCACATATAACACGTCACCGGCAGCCTCTCTCCTCACATGTAACACGTCACCGGCAGCCTCTCTCCTCACATATAACACGTTCACCGGCAGCCTCTCTCCTCACATATAACACGTCACCGGCAGCCTCTCTCCTCACATTTAACACGTCACCGGCAGCCTCTCTCCTCACATGTAACACGTCACCGGCAGCCTCTCTCCTCACATATAACACGTGTCATGTCACTGGCAGCCTCTCTCCACACATATAACACGTGTCATGTCATGTCACCAGCAGCCTCTCTCCTCACATGTAACACGTCACCGGCAGCCTCTCTCCTCACATGTAACACGTGTCACCGGCAGCCTCTCTCCTCACATATAACACGTCACCGGCAGCCTCTCTCCTCACATATAACACGTCACCGGCAGCCTCTCTCCTCACATTTAACACGTCACCGGCAGCCTCTCTCCTCACATGTAACACGTCACCGGCAGCCTCTCTCCTCACATATAACACGTGTCATGTCACTGGCAGCCTCTCTCCACACATATAACACGTGTCATGTCATGTCACCAGCAGCCTCTCTCCTCACATGTAACACGTCACCGGCAGCCTCTCTCCTCACATGTAACACGTGTCACCGGCAGCCTCTCTCCTCACATGTAACATGTGTCACCGGCAGCCTCTCTCCTCACATGTAACACGTCACCGGCAGCCTCTCTCCTCACATATAACACGTGTCATCTCACCTGCCAGCCTCTCTCCTCACATGTAACACGTGTCACCGGCAGCCTCTCTCCTCACATGTAACACGTGTCACCGGCAGCCTCTCCTCCTCACATATAACATGTCACCGGCAGCCTCCTCCTCACATATAACACGTCCCGGCAGCCTCTCTCCTCACATATAACACGTCACCGGCAGCCTCTCTCCTCACATATAACACGTCACCGCAGCCTCTCTCCTCACATATAACACGGTCCCCGGCAGCCTCTCTCCTCACTATAAACTCGTGTCATCTCACCGGCAGCCTCTCTCCTCACATGTAACACGTGTCACCGGCAGCCTTCTCCTACATGTAACACGTGTCACCGGCAGCCTCTCTCCTCACATATAACACGTCACCGGCAGCCTCCTCCTCACATATAACACGTCACCGGCAGCCTCTCTCCTCACATATAACACGTCACCGCAGCCTCTCTCCTCACATGTAACACGTCACCGGCAGCCTCTCTCCTCACATGTAACACGTCACCGGCAGCCTCTCTCCTCACATGTAACACGTCACCGGCAGCCTCTCTCCTCACATGTAACACGTCACCGGCAGCCTCTCTCCTCACATGTAACACGTGTCACCGGCAGCCTCTCTCCTCACATATAACACGTCACCGGCAGCCTCTCTCCTGACATATAACACGTCACCGGCAGCCTCTCTCCTCACATATAACACGTCACCGCAGCCTCTCTCCTCACATGTAACACGTGTCACCGGCAGCCTCTCTCCTCACATGTAACACGTGTCACCGGCAGCCTCTCTCCTCACATGTAACACGTGTCACCGGCAGCCTCTCTCCTCACATGTAACACGTGTCACCGGCAGCCTCTCTCCTCACATATAACACGTCACCGGCAGCCTCTCTCCTCACATATAACACGTGTCATCTCACCTGTAACACGTGTCACCGGCAGCCTCTCTCCTCACATGTAACACGTGTCACCGGCAGCCTCTCTCCTCACATATAACACGTCACCGGCAGCCTCTCTCCTCACATTTAACATGTCACCGGCAGCCTCTCTCCTCACATATAACATGTCACCGGCAGACTCTCTCCTCACATATAACACGTGTCATGTCACCGGCAGCCTCTCTCCTCACATGTAACATGTCACCGGCAGCCTCTCTCCTCACATATAACATGTCACCGGCAGACTCTCTCCTCACATATAACACGTGACATGTCACCGGCAGCCTCTCTCTTCACATATAACATGTCACCGGCAGCCTCTCTCCTCACATATAACACGTCACCGCAGCCTCTCTCCTCACATATAACATGTCACCGGCAGCCTCTCTCCTCACATATAACCCGTCACCTGTAGCCTCTCTCCTCACATATAACACGTCACCGGCAGCCTCCCTCCTCACATATAACATGTCACCGGCAGCCTCTCTCCTCACATATAACACGTGTCATGTCACCGGCAGCCTCTCTCCTCACATATAACATGTCACCGGCAGCCTCTCTCCTCACATGTAACATGTCACCGGCAGCCTCTCTCTCACATATAACATGTCACGGCAGACTCTCTCCTCACATATAACACGTGTCATGTCACCGGCAGCCTCTCTCCTCACATGTAACATGTCACCGGCAGCCTCTCTCCTCACATATAACACGTCACCGGCAGCCTCTCTCCTCACATATAACACGTCACCGGCAGCCCCTCTCCTCACATATAACACGTCACCGGCAGCCTCTCTCCTCACATATAACATGTCACCGCAGCCTCTCTCCTCACATATAACACGTGTCATGTCACCGCAGCCTCTCTCCTCACATATAACATGTCACCGGCAGTCTCTCTCCTCACATATAACATGTCACCGGCAGCCTCTCTCCTCACATATAACACGTGTCATGTCATCGGCAGTCTCTCTCCTCACATATAACATGTCACCGGCAGCCTCTCCCCTCACATATAACATGTCATCGGCAGTCTCTCTCCTCACATATAACATGTCACCGGCAGCCTCTCTCCTCACATATAACACGTGTCATGTCACCGGCAGCCTCTCTCCTCACATGTAAGATGTCACCGGCAGCCTCTCTCCTCACATATAACACGTGTCATGTCACCGGTAGCCTCTCTCCTCACATGTAACATGTCACCGGCAGCCTCTCTCCTCACATATAACATGTCACCGCCAGTCTCTCTCCTCACATATAACACGTGTCATGTCACCGGCAGCCTCTCTCCTCACATATAACACGTCACCGGCAGCCTCTCTCCTCACATATAACAGGTCACCGGCAGCCTCTCTCCTCACATATAACACGTCACCGGCAGCCTCTCCCCTCACATGTAACACGTCACCGGCAGCCTCTCTCCTCACATGTAACACGTCACCGGCAGCCTCTCTCCTCACATTTAACACGTCACCGGCAGCCTCTCTCCTCACATATAACACGTAACCGGCAGCCTCTCTCCTCACATGTAACACGTCACCGGCAGCCTCTCTCCTCACATGTAACACGTCACCGGCAGCCTCTCTCCTCACATAGAACACGTGTCACGTCACCGGCAGCCTCTCTCCTCACATAGAACACGTGTCATGTCACCGGCAGCCCCTCTCCTCACATGTAACACGTTACCGGCAGCCTATCTCCTCACATATAACATGTCACCGGCAGCCTCTCTCCTCACATATAATACGTCACCGGCAGCCTCTCTCCTCACATATAACATGTCACCGGCAGCCTCTTTCCTCACATATAACACGTCACCGGCAGCCTCTCTCCTCATATGTAACACGTCACTTGCAGCCTCTCTCCTCATATGTAACACGTGTCACCGGCAGCCTCTCTCCTCACATATAACAGGTCACCGGCAGCCTCTCTCCTCACATATAACACGTCACCGGCAGCCTCCCTCCTCACATATAACACGTGTCATGTCACCGGCAGCCTCTCTCCTCACATATAACACGTGTCATGTCACCTGCAGCCTCTCTCCTCACATATAACAGGTCACCGCAGCCTCTCTCCTCACATGTAACACGTCACCGGCAGCCTCTCTCCTAACATATAACACGTCACCGGCAGCCTCTCTCCTCACATATAACATGTCACCGGCAGCCTCTCTCCTCACATATAACACGTGTCATGTCACCGGCAGCCTCTCTCCTCACATATAACATGTCACCGGCAGCCTCTCTCCTCACATGTAACATGTCACCGGCAGCCTCTCTCCTCACATATAACATGTCACCAGCAGACTCTCTCCTCACATATAACACGTGTCATGTCACCGGCAGCCTCTCTCCTCACATGTAACATGTCACCGGCAGCCTCTCTCCTCACATGTAACATGTCACCGGCAGCCTCTCTCCTCACATATAACACGTGTCTGTCACCGGCAGCCTCTCTCCTCACATGTAACATGTCACCGGCAGCCTCTCTCCTCACATATAACACGTGTCATGTCACCGGCAGCCCTCTCTCCTCACATATAACATGTCACCGGCAGCCTCTCTCCTCACATATAACACGTCACCTGTAGCCTCTCTCCTCCATATAACACGTCACCTGCAGCCACTCTCGTCACATATAACACGTGTAATGTCACCGGCAGCCTCTCTCTTCACATATAACACGTCACTGGCAGCCTCTCTCCTCACATATAACACGTGTCATGTCAGCGGCAGCCTCTCTCCTCACATATAACACGTCACCGGCAGCTTCTCCTCACATATAACACGTCACCGGCAGCCTCTCTCCTCACATATAACACGTCACCGGCAGCCTCTCTCCTCACATATAACACGTCACCGGCAGCCTCTCTCCTCACATATAACACGTCACCGGCAGCCTCTCTCCTCACATATAACACGTCACCGGCAGCCTCTCTCCTCACATATAACACGTGTCATGTCACCGGCAGCCTCTCTCCTCACATATAACACGTCACCGGCAGCCTCTCTCCTCACATATAACACGTGTCATGTCACCGGCAGCCTCTCTCCTCACATATAACACGTGTCATGTCATGTCACCGGCAGCCTCTCTCCTCACATATAACACGTCACCGGCAGCCTCTCTCCTCACATATAACACGTCACCGGCAGCCTCTCTCCTCACATATAACACGTCACCGGCAGCCTCTCTCCTCACATATAACACGTCACCGGCAGCCTCTCTCCTCACATATAACACGTCACAGGCAGCCTCTCTCCTCACATATAACACGTCACAGGCAGCCTCTCTCCTCACATATAACACGTCACTGGCAGCCTCTCTCCTCACATATGACATGTCACCGGCAGCCTCTCTCCTCACATATAACACGTGTCACGGCACCGGCAGCCTCTCTCCTCACATATAACACGTGTCATGTCACCGGCAGCCCCTCTCCTCACATGTAACACGTTACCGGCAGCCTATCTCCTCACATATATCATGTCACCGGCAGCCTCTCTCCTCACATATAACACGTCACCGGCAGCCTCTCTCCTCACATATAACATGTCACCGGCAGCCTCTCTCCTCACATATAACACGTCACCGGCAGCCTCTCACCTCACATGTAACACGTCACCAGCAGCCTCTCTCCTCACATATAACACGTCACCGGCAGCCTCTCTCCTCACATATAACACGTGTCACCGGCAGCCTCTCTCCTCACATATAACATGTCACCGGCAGCCTCTCTCCTCACATATAACACGTGTCATGTCACCGGCAGCTTCTCTCCTTACATATAACATGTCACCGGCAGCCTCTCTCCTCACATATAACATGTCACCGGCAGCCTCTCTCCTCACATATAACACGTGTCATGTCACCGGCAGCCTCTCTCCTCACATATAACATGTCACCGGCAGTCTCTCTCCTCACATATAACATGTCACCGGCAGCCTCTCTCCTCACATATAACACGTGTCATGTCACCGGCAGCCTCTCTCCTCACATGTAACATGTCACCGGCAGCCTCTCTCCTCACATATAACACGTGTCATGTCACCGGCAGCCTCTCTCCTCACATATAACATGTCACCGGCAGTCTCTCTCCTCACATATAACATGTCACCGGCAGCCTCTCTCCTCACATATAACACGTCACCGGCAGCCTCCCTCCTCACATATAACACGTGTAATGTCACCGGCAGCCTCTCTCCTCACATATAACACGTGTCATGTCACCGGCAGCCTCTCTCCTCACATATAACACGTCACCGGCAGCCTCTCTCCTCACATATAACACGTCACCGGCAGCCTCTCTCCTCACATATAACACGTCACCTGCAGCCTCTCTCCTCACATATAACACGTCACCGGCAGCCTCTCTCCTCACATATAACACGTCACCTGCAGCCTCTCTCCTCACATATAACACGTCACCGGCAGCCTCTCTCCTCACCTATAACACGTCACCGGCAGTCTCTCTCCTCACATATAACATGTCACCGGCAGCCTCTCTCCTCACATATAACACGTCACCGGCAGCCTCTCCTCACATATAACACGTCACCGGCAGCCTCTCTCCTCACATATAACATGTCACCGGCAGCCTCTCTCCTCACATGTAACACGTGTCATCTCACCTGCAGCCTCTCTCCTCACATGTAACGTCACCCTCTCTCCTCACATATAACACGTGTCATGTCACCGGCAGCTTCTCTCCTCACATATAACATGTCACCGGCAGCCTCTCTCCTCACATATAACACGTCACCTGTAGCCTCTCTCCTCACATATAACACGTCACCTGCAGCCACTCTCCTCACATATAACACGTGTAATGTCACCGGCAGCCTCTCTCTTCACATATAACACGTCACTGGCAGCCTCTCTCCTCACATATAACACGTCACCGGCAGCCTCTCTCCTCACATATAACACGTCACCGGCAGCCTCTCTCCTCACATATAACACGTCACCGGCAGCCTCTCTCCTCACATATAACACGTCACCGGCAGCCTCTCTCCTCACATATAACACGTCACCGGCAGCCTCTCTCCTCACATATAACACGTCACCGGCAGCCTCTCTCCTCACATATAACACGTCACCTGCAGCCTCTCTCCTCACATATAACACGTGTCATGTCAGCGGCAGCCTCTCTCCTCACATATAACACGTCACCGGCAGCTTCTCCTCACATATAACATGTCACCGGCAGCCTCTCTCCTCACATATAACACGTCACCGGCAGCCTCTCTCCTCACATATAACACGTCACCGGCAGCCTCTCTCCTCACATATAACACGTGTCATGTCACCTGCAGCCTCTCTCCTCACATATAACACGTCACCGGCAGCCTCTCTCCTCACATATAACACGTGTCATGTCACCGGCAGCCTCTCTCCTCACAAATAACACGTGTCATGTCATGTCACCGGCAGCCTCACTCCTCACATATAACACGTCACCGGCAGCCTCTCTCCTCACATATAACACGTCACCGGCAGCCTCTCTCCTCACATATAACACGTCACCGGCAGCCTCTCTCCTCACATATAACACGTGTCACGTCACCGGCAGCCTCTCTCCTCACATATAACACGTGTCACGTCACCGGCAGCCTCTCTCCTCACATATAACACGTCACCGGCAGCCTCTCTCCTCACATATAACATGTCACCGGCAGCCTCTCTCCTCACATATAACACGTCACCGGCAGCCTCTCACCTCACATGTAACACGTCACCAGCAGCCTCTCTCCTCACATATAACACGTCACCGGCAGCCTCTCTCCTCACATATAACACGTCACCGGCATCCTCTCTCCTCACATATAACACGTCACCGGCAGCCTCTCTCCTCACATATAACACGTCACCGGCAGCCCCTCTCCTCACATATAACACGTCACTGGCAGCCTCTCTCCTCACATATAACACGTCACCGGCAGCCTCTCTCCTCACATATAACACGTCACCGGCAGCCTCTCTCCTCACATATAACACGTCACTGGCAGCCTCTCTCCTCACATGTAACACGTCACCGGCAGCCTCTCTCCTCACATATAACACGTCACCGGCAGCCTCTCTCCTCACATATAACACGTGTCACCGGCAGCCTCTCTCCTCACATATAACATGTCACCGGCAGCCTCTCTCCTCACATATAACACGTGTCATGTCACCGGCAGCTTCTCTCCTTACATATAACATGTCACCGGCAGCCTCTCTCCTCACATGTAACACGTCACCTGCAGCCTCTCTCCTCACATGTAACACGTCACCGGCAGCCTCTCTCTTCACATATAACACGTCACCGGCAGCCTCTCTCCTCACATATAACACGTCACCGGCAGCCTCTCTCCTCACATATAACACGTCACCGGCAGCCTCTCTCCTCACATATAACACGTCACCGGCAGCCTCTCTCCTCACATATAACACGTCACCGGCAGCCTCTCTCCTCACATATAACACGTCACCGGCATCCTCTCTCCTCACATATAACACGTCACCGGCAGCCTCTCTCCTCACATATAACACGTCACCGGCAGCCTCTCTCCTCACATATAACACGTCACCGGCAGCCTCTCTCCTCACATATAACACGTCACCGGCAGCCTCTCTCCTCACATATAACACGTCACCGGCAGCCTCTCTCCTCACATATAACACGTCACCGGCAGCCTCTCTCCTCACATATAACACGTCACCGGCAGCCTCTCTCCTCACATATAACATGTCACCGGCAGCCTCTCTCCTCACATATAACACGTCACCGGCAGCCTCTCTCCTCACATATAACACGTGTCATGTCACCGGCAGCCTCTCTCCTCACATGTAACATGTCACCGGCAGCCTCTCTCCTCACATGTAACATGTCACCGGCAGCCTCTCTCCTCACATGTAACATGTCACCGGCAGCCTCTCTCCTCACATATAACACGTGTCATGTCACCGGCAGCCTCTCTCCTCACATGTAACACGTCACCGGCAGCCTCTCTCCTCACATGTAACATGTCACCGGCAGCCTCTCTCCTCACATGTAACACGTCACCGGCAGCCTCTCTCCCCACATATAACACGTCACCTGTAGCCTCTCTCCTCACATATAACACGTCACCGGCAGCCTCTCTCCTCACATATAACACGTCACCTGCAGCCTCTCTCCTCACATATAACACGTCACCGGCAGCCTCTCTCCTCACATGTAACACGTCACCGGCAGCCTCTCTCCTCACATATAACATGTCACCGGCAGCCTCTCTCCTCACATGTAACACGTCACCGGCAGCCTCTCTCCTCACATATAACACGTCACCGGCAGCCTCTCTCCTCACATGTAACACGTCACCGGCAGCCTCTCTCCTCACATGTAACACGTCACCGGCAGCCTCTCTCCTCACATATAACACGTCACCGGCAGCCTCTCTCCTCACATATAACACGTCACCGGCAGCCTCTCTCCTCACATGTAACACGTCACCGGCAGCCTCTCTCCACACATATAACACGTCACCGGCAGCCTCTCTCCTCACATATAACACGTCACCGGCAGCCTCTCTCCTCACATATAACACGTCACCGGCAGCCTCTCTCCTCACATATAACACGTCACCTGCAGCCTCTCTCCTCACATATAACACGTCACCGGCAGCCTCTCTCCTCACATATAACACGTCACCAGCAGCCTCTCTCCTCACATATAACACGTGTAATGTCACCGGTAGCCTCTCTCCTCACATATAACACGTCACCGGCAGCCTCTCTCCTCACATGTAACATGTCACCGGCAGCCTCTCTCCTCACATGTAACACGTCACCTGCAGCCTCTCTCCTCACATGTAACACGTCACCGGCAGCCTCTCTCCTCACATATAACACGTGTAATGTCACCGGCAGCCTCTCTCCTCACATATAACACGTCACCGGCAGCCTCTCTCCTCACATATAACACGTCACCGGCAGCCTCTCTCCTCACATATAACACGTCACCTGCAGCCTCTCTCCTCACATATAACACGTCACCTGCAGCCTCTCTCCTCACATATAACACGTCACCTGCAGCCTCTCTCCTCACATATAACATGTCACCGGCAGCCTCTCTCCTCACATATAACACGTGTGACGTCATCTTACCTTACACTGCAGTCACACACTGCGGCTTATCGTGCGTTTCCTGTAAATCCCCAGCATATTATGTAGAGCAGAGAATATTCTACTGACGTATATTTGCGGTGACACCCGAACCTGCTACCGTATGTGTCTGACCACAGCTGAAGGACCTGTGATGACGTCACCATCATGTGATCACTAGCTGTGAGGGCGGAGCTATGCAAAATAGAAGTGGTGGCTGAAGGACCTGTGAGGACGTCACCATCATGTGATCACTACCTGTGAGGGCGGATCTCAGGAGTGGAGGGTGACGTCATAAGTGGGCGGAGCTGTGTGGTTTGTAAAGGAGAAAAGTTTCAATTCAACAGACGCAGAAAATCCGTCCCGCAGATCAAAGAAATAATGACGTCACACAGGAAGCTGTCCAGACGTCTCCTCTTATACCTCCCCCTGTAATGTCCTCTGATATGCCATAATAACAGCCTGGACATGCTGGGAGTTGTAGTTCTCTCCTCTTATACCTCCCCCTGTAATGTCCTCTGATATGCCATAATAACAGCCTGGACATGCTGGGAGTTGTAGTTCTCTCCTCTTATACCTCCCCCTGTAATGTCCTCTGATATGCCATAATAACAGCCTGGACATGCTGGGAGTTGTAGTTCTCTCCTCTTATACCTCCTCCTGTAATGTCCTCTGACATCCCATAATAACAGCCAGGACATGCTGAGAGTTGTAGTTCTCTCCTCTTATACCTCCCCCTGTAATGTCCTCTGATATGCCATAATAACAGCCTGGACATGCTGGGAGTTGTAGTTCTCTCCTCTTATACCTCCCCCTGTAATGTCCTCTGATATCCCATAATAACAGCCTGGACATGCTGGGAGTTGTAGTTCTCTCCTCTTATATCTCCTCCTGTAATGTCCTCTGATATCCCATAATAACAGCCTGGACATGCTGGGAGTTGTAGTTCTCTCCTCTTATACCTCCCCCTGTAATGTCCTCTGATATCCCATAATAACAGCCTAGACATGCTGGGAGTTGTAGTTCTCTCCTCTTATATCTCCTCCTGTAATGTCCTCTGATATCCCATAATAACAGCCTGGACATGCTGAGAGTTGTAGTTCACTCCTCTTATACCTCCCCCTGTAATGTCCTCTGATATCCCATAATAACAGCCTGGACATGCTGAGAGTTGTAGTTCTCTCCTTATATACCTCCCCCTGTAATGTCCTCTGATATCCCATAATAACAGCCTGGACATGCTGGGAGTTGTAGTTCTCTCCTCTTATATCTCCTCCTGTAATGTCCTCTGATATCCCATAATAACAGCCTGGACATGCTGGGAGTTGTAGTTCTCTCCTCTTATACCCCCTCCTGTAATGTCCTCTGATATCCCATAATAACAGCCTGGACATGCTGGGAGTTGTAGTTCTCTCCTCTTATACCGCCTCCTGTAATGTCCTCTGATATCACATAATAACAGCCTGGACATGCTGGGAGTTGTAGTTCTCTCCTCTTATACCTCCTCCTGTAATGTCCTCTGATATCCCATAATAACAGTCTGGACATGCTGGGAGTTGTAGTTCTCTCCTCTTATACCCCCTCCTGTAATGTCCTCTGATATCCCATAATAACAGTCTGGACATGCTGAGAGTTGTAGTTCTCTCTTCTTATACCTCATCCTGTAACGTCCTCTGTTATCACATAATAACAGCCTGGACATGCTGGGAGTTGTAGTTCTCTCCTCTTATACCTCCTCCTGTAATGTCCTCTGATATCCCATAATAACAGTCTGGACATGCTGGGAGTTGTAGTTCTCTCCTCTTATACCTCCCCCTGTAATGTCCTCTGATATCCCATAATAACAGCCTGGACATGCTGGGAGTTGTAGTTCTCTCCTCTTATACCTCCTCCTGTAATGTCCTCTGATATCACATAATAACAGTCTGGACATGCTGGGAGTTGTAGTTCTCTCCTCTTATACCCCCTCCTGTAATGTCCTCTGATATCCCATAATAACAGCCTGGACATGCTGGGAGTTGTAGTTCTCTCCTCTTATATCTCCTCCTGTAATGTCCTCTGATATCACATAAGAACAGCCTGGACATGCTGGGAGTTGTAGTTCTCTACTCTTATACCTCCTCCTGAAATGTCCTCTGACATCCCATAATAACAGCCTGGACATGCTGGGAGTTGTAGTTCTCTCCTCTTATACCTCCTCCTGTAATGTCTTCTGATATCCCATAATAACAGTCTGGACATGCTGGGAGTTGTAGTTCTCTCCTCTTATATCTCCTCCTGTAATGTCCTCTGATATCCCATAATAACAGTCTGGACATGCTGGGAGTTGTAGTCCTCTCCTCTTATACCTCCTCCTGTAATGTCCTCTGATATCCCATGATAACAGCCTGGACATGCTGGGAGTTGTAGTTCTCTCCTCTTATACCCCCTCCTGTAATGTCCTCTGATATCCCATAATAACAGCCTGGGCATGCTGGGAGTTGTAGTTCTCTCCTCTTATACCTCCTCCTGTAATATCCTCTGATATCCCATGATAACAGCCTGGACATGCTGGGAGTTGTAGTTCTCTCCTCTTATACCTCCTCCTGTAATGTCCTCTGATATCCCATAATAACAGCCTGGATATGCTGGGAGTTGTAGTTCTCTCCTCTTATATCTCCTCCTGTAATGTCCTCTGATATCCCATAATAACAGCCTGGACATGCTGGGAGTTGTAGTTCTCTCCTCTTATACCTCCTCCTGTAATGTCCTCTGATATCCCATAATAACAGTCTGGACATGCTGGGAGTTGTAGTCCTCTCCTCTTATACCTCCTCCTGTAATGTCCTCTGATATCCCATGATAATAGCCTGGACATGCTGGGAGTTGTAGTTCTCTCCTCTTATACCTCCTCCTGTAATGTCCTCTGATATCACATAAGAACAGCCTGGACATGCTGGGAGTTGTAGTTCTCTACTCTTATACCTCCTCCTGTAATGTCCTCTGATATCACATAATAACAGCCTGGACATGCTGGGAGTTGTAGTTCTCTCCTCTTATACCTCCTCCTGTAATGTCCTCTGATATCCCATGATAACAGCCTGGACATGCTGGGAGTTGTAGTTCTCTCCTCTTATACCTCCTCCTGTAATGTCCTCTGATATCCCATAATAACAGCCTGAACATGCTGGGAGTTGTAGTTCTCTCCTCTTATACCTCCTCCTGTAATGTCCTCTGATATCCCATAATAACAGTCTGGACATGCTGGGAGTTGTAGTTCTCTCCTCTTATAATGTCCTCCTGTAATGTCCACTGATATCCCATAATAACAGCCTGGACATGCTGGGAGTTGTAGTTCTCTCCTCTTATACCTCCTCCTGCAATGTCCTCCAATATTCCATAATAACAGCCTGGACATGCTGCCAGTTGTAGTTCTCTCCTCTTATACCTCCTCCTGCAATGTCCTCTGATATCCCATAATAACAGCCTGGACATGCTGGGAGTTGTAGTTCTTTCCTCTTATACCTCCCCCTGTAATGTCCTCTGATATCCCATAATAACAGCCTGGATATGCTGGGAGTTGTAGTTCTCTCCTCTTATACCTCCTCCTGTAATGTCCTCTGATATCCCATAATAACAGCCTGGACATGCTGAGAGTTGTAGTTCTCTCCTCTTATACCTCCTCCTGTAATGTCCTCTGATATCCCATAATAACAGCCTGGACATGCTGAGAGTTGTAGTTCTCTCCTCATACCTCCTCCTCCTGTAATGTCCTCTGATATCCCATAATAACAGCCTGGACATGCTGAGAGTTGTAGTTCTCTCCTCTTATACCTCCTCCTGTAATGTCCTCTGATATCACATAATAACAGCCTGGACATGCTGGGAGTTGTAGTTCTCTACTCTTATACCTCCTCCTGTAATGTCCTCTGATATCCCATAATAACAGCCTGGACATGCTGGGAGTTGTAGTCCTCTCCTCTTATACCTCCTCCTGTAATGTCCTCTGATATCACATAATAACAGTCTGGACATGCTGGGAGTTGTAGTCCTCTTCTCTTATACCTCCTCCTGTAATGTCCTCTGATATCCCATAATAACAGCCTGGACATGCTGAGAGTTGTAGTTCTCTCCTCTTATACCTCCTCCTGTAATATCCTCTGATATCCCATAATAACAGCCTGGACATGCTGAGAGTTGTAGTTCTCTCCTCTTATACCTCCTCCTGTAATGTCCTCTGATATCCCATAATAACAGTCTGGATATGCTGGGAGTTGTAGTTCTCTCCTCTTATACCCCCTCCTGTAATGTCCTCTGATATCACATAATAACAGTCTGGACATGCTGGGAGTTGTAGTTTTCCCCTCTTATACCTCCTCCTGTAATGTCCTCTGATATCCCATAATAACAGCCTGGATATGCTGGGAGTTGTAGTTCTCTCCTCTTATACCCCCTCCTGTAATGTCCTCTGATATCCCATAATAACAGTCTGGACATGCTGGGAGTTGTAGTTCTCTCCTCTTATATCTCCTCCTGTAATGTCCTCTGATATACCATAATAACAGCCTGGACATGCTGGGAGTTGTAGTTCTCTCCTTTTCTAACTCCTCCTGTAATGTCCTCTGATATCCCATAATAACAGCCTGGACATGCTGGGAGTTGTAGTTCTTTCCTCTTATATCCCCTCCTGTAATGTCCTCTGATATCACATAATAACAGTCTGGATATGCTGGGAGTTGTAGTTCTCTCCTCTTACACCCCCTCCTGTAATATCCTCTGATATCCCATAATAACAGCCTGGACATGCTGGGAGTTGTAGTTCTCTCCTCTTATACCTCCCCCTGTAATGTCCTCTGATATCACATAATAACAGCCTGGACATGCTGGGAGTTGTAGTTCTCTCCTCTTATATCTCCACCTGTAATGTCCTCTGATATCCCATAATAACAGCCTGGACATGCTGGGAGTTGTAGTCCTCTCCTCTTATACCTCCTCCTGTAATGTCCTCTGATATCCCATAATAACAGCCTGGACATGCTGGGAGTTGTAGTTCTCTCCTCTTATATCTCCACCTGTAATGTCCTCTGATATCCCATAACAGCCTGGGCATGCTGGGAGTTGTAGTTCTCTCCTCTTATATCTCCTCCTGTAATGTCCTCTGATATCCCATAATAACAGCCTGGACATGCTGGGAGTTGTAGTTCTCTCCTCTTATACCTCCCCCTGTAATGTCCTCTGATATCCCATAATAACAGCCTCGATATGCTGGGAGTTGTAGTTCTCTCCTCTTATAATGTCCTCTGATATCCCATAATAACAGCGTGGACATGCTGGGAGTTGTAGTTCTCTCTCATTATACCGCCTCCTGTAATGTCCTCTGATATTCCATAATAACAACCTGGACATGCTGGGAGTTGTAGTCCTCTCCTCTTATATCTCCTCCTGTTATGTCCTCTGATATCCCATAATAACAGTCTGGACATGCTGAGAGTTGTAGTTTGATCTCATTATACCGCCTGCTGTAATGTCCTCTGATATTCCATAATAACAACCTGGACATGCTGGGAGTTGTAGTTCTCTCCTCTTATACCTCCTCCTGTAATGTCCTCTGATATCCCATAATAACAGTCTGGACACGCTGGGAGTTGTAGTTCTCTCCTCTTATATCTCCTCCTGTAATGTCCTCTGACATCCCATAATAACAGCCTGGACATGCTGGGAGTTGTAGTTCTCTCCTCTTATACCTCCTCCTGTAATGTCCTCTGATATCCCATAATAACAGTCTGGACATGCTGGGAGTTGTAGTTCTCTCCTCTTATACCTCCCCCTGTAATGTCCTCTGATATCACATAATAACAGTATGGACATGCTGGAAGTTGTAGTTCTCTCCTCTTATACCTCCTCCTGCAATGTCCTCTGATATCCCATAATAACAGCCTGGACATGCTGGGAGTTGTAGTTCTCTCTTCTTATATCTCCTGTAATGTCCTCTGATATCCCATAATAACAGCCTCGATATGCTGGGAGTTGTAGTTCTCTCCTCTTATAATGTCCTCTGATATCCCATAATAACAGCCTGGACATGCTGGGAGTTGTAGTTCTCTCCTCTTATATCTCCTCCTGTAATGTCCTCTGATATCACATAATAACGGCCTGGACATGCTGGGAGTTGTAGTTCTCTCCTCTTATACCTCCTTCTGTAATGTCCTCTGATATCCCATAGTAACAGCCTGGACATGCTGAGAGTTGTAGTTCTCTCCTCTTATACCTCCTCCTGTAATGTCCTCTGATATCCCATAATAACAGCCTGGACATGCTGGGAATTGTAGTTCTCTCCTCTTATAACTCCTCCTGTAATGTACTCTGATATCCCATAATAACAGTCTGGACATGCTGGGAGTTGTAGTTCTCTCCTCTTATACCTCCTCCCTGTAATGTCCTCTGATATCACATAATAACAGTCTGGATATGCTGGGAGTTGTAGTTCTCTCCTCTTATACCCCCTCCTGTAATGTCCTCTGATATCCCATAATAACAGCCTGGACATGCTGGGAGTTGTAGTTCTCTCCTCTTATACCTCCTCCTGTAATGTCCTCTGATATCCCATAATAACAGCCTGGACATGCTGGGAGTTGTAGTTCTCTCTTATACCTCCCCCTGTAATGTCCTCTGATATCCCATAATAACAGCCTGGACATGCTGGGAGTTGTAGTTCTCTCCTCTTATACCTCCTCCTGTAATGTCCTCTGATATCCCATAATAACAGCCTGGAAATGCTGGGAGTTGTAGTTCTCTCCTCTTATATCTCCTCCTGTAATCTCCTTTCATATCCCATAATAACAGCCTGGACATGCTGGGAGTTGTAGTTCTCTCCTCTTATATCTCCTCCTCTAATGTCCTCTAATATCCCATAATAACAGACTGCACATGCTGGGAGTTGTAGTTCTCTCCTCTTATACCTCCTCCTCTAATGTCCTCTAATATCCCATAATAACAGACTGCACATGCTGGGAGTTGTAGTTCTCTCCTCTTATACCCACTCCTGTAATGTCCTCTGATAGCCCATAATAACAGCCTGGACATGCTGGGAGTTGTAGTTCTCTCCTCTTATACCTCCTCCTGTAATGTCCTCTGATATCCCATAATAACAGCGTGGACATGCTGGGAGTTGTAGTTCTCTCCTCTTATACCTCCTCCTGTAATGTCCTCTGATATCCCATAATAACAGTCTGGACATGCTGGGAGTTGTAGTTCTCTCCTCTTATACCTCCCCCTGTAATGTCCTCTGATATCCCATAACAACAGCCTGGACATGCTGGGAGTTGTAGTTCTCTCCTCTTATACCTCCTCCTGTAATGTCCTCTGATATCCCATAATAACAGTCTGGACACGCTGGGAGTTGTAGTTCTCTCCTCTTATATCTCCTCCTGTAATGTCCTCTGATATCCCATAATAACAGTCCTCGACATGCTGGGAGTTGTAGTTCTCTCCTCTTATACCTCCCCCTGTAATGTCCCTCTGATATCCCATAACAACAGCCTGGACATGCTGGGAGTTGTAGTTCTCTCCTCTTATACCTCCTCCTGTAATGTCCTCTGATATCCCATAATAACAGTCTGGACACGCTGGGAGTTGTAGTTCTCTCCTCTTATACCTCCTCCTGTAATGTCCTCTGATATCCCATAATAACAGTCTGGACATGCTGGGAGTTGTAGTTCTCTCCTCTTATACCTCCCCTGTAATGTCCTCTGATATCACATAATAACAGTATGGACATGCTGGAAGTTGTAGTTCTCTCCTCTTATACCTCCTCCTGTAATGTCCTCTGATATCCCATAATAACAGTATGGACATGCTGGAAGTTGTAGTTCTCTCCTCTTATACCTCCTCCTGCAATGTCCTCTGATATCCCATAATAACAGCCTGGACATGCTGGGAGTTGTAGTTCTCTCTTCTTATATCTCCTGTAATGTCCTCTGATATCCCATAATAACAGCCTGGACATGCTGGGAGTTGTAGTTCTCTCCTCTTATACCTCCTGTAATGTCCTCTGATATCCCATAATAACAGCCTGGACATGCTGGGAGTTGTAGTTCTCTCCTCTTATACCTCCCCCTGTAATGTCCTCTGATATCCCATAATAACAGCCTGGACATGCTGGGAGTTGTAGTTCTCTCCTCTTATATCTCCTCCTGTAATGTACTCTGATATCCCATAATAATAGTCTGGACATGCTGGGAGTTGTAGTTCTCTCCTCTTATACCTCCTCCTGCAATGTCCTCTGATATCCCATAATAACAGCCTGGACATGCTGGTAGTTGTAGTTCTCTCTTCTTATATCTCCTGTAATGTCCTCTGATATCCCATAATAACAGTCTGGACATGCTGGGAGTTGTAGTTCTCTCCTCTTATATCTTCTCCTGTAATGTCCTCTGATATCACATAATAACAGCCTGGACATGCTGGGAGTTGTAGTTCTCTCCTCTTATAACTCCTCCTGTAATGTCCTCTGATATTCCATAATAACAGCCTGGACATGCTGGGAGTTGTAGTTCTCTCCTATTATACCTCCTCCTGTAATGTCCTCTGATATCCCATAATAACAGTCTGGACATGCTGGGAGTTGTAGTTCTCTACTCTTATACCTCCTCCTGTAATGTCCTCTGATATCCCATAATAACAGCCTGCACATGCTGTGAGTTGTAGTTATCTCCTCTTATATCTCCTCCTGTAATGTCCTCTGATATCACATAATAACAGCCTGAACATGCTGGGAGTTGTAGTTCTCTCCTCTTATACCTCCTCCTGTAATGTCCTCTGATATCCCATAGTAACAGCCTGGACATGCTGAGAGTTGTAGTTCTCTCCTCTTATACCTCCCCCTGTAATGTCCTCTGATATCCCATAATAACAGCCTGGACATGCTGGGAGTTGTAGTTCTCTCTTCTTATACCTCCTCCTGTAATGTCCTCTGATATCACATAATAACAGCCTGGACATGCTGGGAGTTGTAGTTCTCTCCTCTTATAACCTCCTCCTGTAATGTCCTCTGATATCCCATAATAACAGCCTGGACATGCTGGGAGTTGTAGTTCTCTCCTCTTATACCTCCCCCTGTAATGTCCTCTGATATCACATAATAACAGTCTGGATATGCTGGGAGTTGTAGTTCTCTCCTCTTATACCCCCTCCTGTAATGTCCTCTGATATCCCATAATAACAGCCTGGACATGCTGGGAGTTGTAGTTCTCTCTTCTTATACCTCCTCCTGTAATGTCCTCTGATATCCCATAATAACAGCCTGGACATGCTGGGAGTTGTAGTTCTCTCCTCTTATATCTCCTCCTGTAATGTCCTCTGATATCCCATAATAACAGCCTGGACATGCTGGGAGTTGTAGTTCTCTCTCATTATACCGCCTCCTGTAAGGTCCTCTGATATCACATAAGAACAGCCTGGACATGCTGGGAGTTGTAGTTCTCTCCTCTTATACCTCCTCCTGTAATGTCCTCTGATATCCCATAATAACAGCCTGGACATGCTGGGAGTTGTAGTTCTCTCCTCTTATACCTCCCCCTGTAATGTCCTCTGATATCACATAATAACAGTCTGGATATGCTGGGAGTTGTAGTTCTCTCCTCTTATACCACCTCCTGCAATGTCCTCTGATAAAAACGGATAAAAAGCGCATGAAAAACACACGAAAAACGCATGAAAAACGGATAAAAAACACACGAAAAACGCACGAAAAACGCACGAAAAACGCACGAAAAACGCACGAAAAACGCATGAAAACGCACGAAAAACGCACGAAAAACGCATGAAAAACTGAAAAAAACGCACGAAAAACGCATGAAAAACGCATGAAAAATGGATAAAAAGCGCATGAAAAGCGCATGAAAACGGATGAAAAACGGATAAAAAACGCATGAAAAACGCATGAAAACGGATAAAAAGCGCATGAAAAACGCACGAAAAACGCACGAAAAACGCACGAAAAACGCATGAAAAACGGATAAAAAGCGCATGAAAAACGCATGAAAAACTGATAAAAAGCGCATAAAAACGCATGAAAAACGCATGAAAAACGAATAAAAAGCGCATGAAAAACGCACGAATAACGCATGAAAAACGCATGAAAAACGCGTGAAAAACGGATAAAAAGCGCATGAAAAACGCACGAAAAACGCACAAAAACGCACGAAAAACGCACGAAAAACGCACGAAAAACGCATGAAAAACGCATGAAAAACGGATAAAAAGCGCATTAAAAACGCACAAAAAACGCACAAAAAACGCATGAAAAAACGCATGAAAAACAGATAAAAAGCGCATGAAAAACGGATAAAAAGCGCATGAAAAACGGATAAAAAGCGCATGAAAAACGCATGAAAAACGGATGAAAAACAGATAAAAAGCGCATGAAAAACGCACGAAAAACGCACGAAAAACGCACGAAAAACGCATGAAAAGCGGATAAAAAGCGGATAAAAATCGCATGAAAAACGCACGAAAAAACGCACGAAAAACGCAGGAAAAACGCACGAAAAACGCACGAAAAACGCATGAAAAACTGATAAAAAGCGCATGAAAAACGCACGAAAAACGCATGAAAAACGCATGAAAAACGGATAAAAAGCGCATGAAAAACGCAAGAAAAACGCATGAAAAACGCATGAAAAACGCACGAAAAACGCACGAAAAACACATGAAAAACGCATGAAAAACGGATAAAAAGCGCATGAAAAACGCACGAAAAACGCATGAAAAACGCACGAAAAACTCATGAAAAACGGATAAAAAGCGCATGAAAAACGCATGAAAAACGGATAAAAAGCGCATGAAAAACGCACGAAAAACACATGAAAAACGCATGAAAAACGCACGAAAAACGCACAAAA
Organism: Rhinoderma darwinii; assembly: GCF_050947455.1. Taxonomy (NCBI): domain Eukaryota; kingdom Metazoa; phylum Chordata; class Amphibia; order Anura; family Rhinodermatidae; genus Rhinoderma; species Rhinoderma darwinii. The sequence continues at coordinate 10,180 of NW_027463334.1, read as the reverse complement.
ACGCATGAAAAACGCATGAAGAACGGATAAAAAGCGCATGAAAAACGCACGAAAAACGCATGAAAAACGCATGAAAACGCATGAAGAACGGATAAAAAGCGCATGAAAAACGCAGGAAAAACGCATGAAAAACGCACGAAAAACTCATGAAAAACGGATAAAAAGCGCATGAAAAACGCATGAAAAACGGATAAAAAGCGCATGAAAAACGCACGAAAAACGCATGAAAAACGCATGAAAAACGGATAAAAAGCGCATGAAAAACTCACGAAAAACGCACAAAAAACGCATGAAAAACGGATAAAAAGCGCATGAAAAACGCACGAAAAACGCACGAAAAACGCCTGAAAACGCATGAAAAACGGATAAAAAGGCGCATGAAAAACGCATGAAAAAACGGATAAAAAGCGCATGAAAAACGCATGAAAAACAGATAAAAAGCGCATGAAAAACGCACAAAAAACGCACGAAAAACGCGTGAAAAACGGATAAAAAGCGCATGAAAAACGTACGAAAAACGCATGAAAAACGCATGAAAAACGCACGAAAAACGCAAGAAAAACGCACGAAAAACGCATGAAAAACAAATAAAAAGTGCATGAAAAACGCATGAAAAAACGGATAAAAAGCGCATGAAAAACGCACGAAAAACGCATGAAAACGGATAAAAAGCGCATTAAAAAAGCACGAAAAACGCACGAAAAACGCACGAAAAACGCATGAGAAACGGATAAAAAGCGCATGAAAAACGCATGAAAAACGGATAAAAAGCACATGAAAAACGCACGAAAAACGCACGAAAAACGCATGGAAAACGCACGAAAAACGCACGAAAAACTCATGAAAAACTCATGAAAAAGTGCATGACAAACGCACGAAAAACGCACGAAAAACGCATGAAAAACGAATGAAAAACGCATGAAAAACGGATAAAAAGCGCATTAAAAACGCATGAAAAACGGATAAAAAACGCACGAAAAACGTACGAAAAACGCATGAAAAACGCATGAAAAACGGATAAAAAGCGCATTAAAAACGCACGAAAAACGCACGAAAAACGGATAAAAGGCGCATGAAAAACGCACGAAAAACGCACGAAAAACGCATGAAAAACGCATGAAAAACGGATAAAAAGCGCATGAAAAACGCACGAAAAACGCACGAAAAACGCACGAAAAATGCATGAAAAACGGATAAAAAGTGCATGAAAAACGCATGAAAAACGGATAAAAAGCACATGAAAAACGCATGAAAAACGGATAAAAAGCAGCATGAAAAACGCATGAAAAACGCACGAAAAACGCATGAAAAACGGATAAAAAAACGCATGAAAAACGCACGAAAAACGCATGAAAAACGCACGAAAAACGCACGAAAAACTGATAAAAAGCGCATGAAAAACGCACGAAAAACGCATGAAAAACGGATAAAAAGCGCATTAAAAACGCATGAAAAACGGATAAAAAACGCACGAAAAACGCACGAAAAACGCATGAAAAACGCATGAAAAACGGATAAAAAGCGCATTAAAAACGCACGAAAAACGCACGAAAAACGGATAAAAGGCGCATGAAAAACGCACGAAAAACGCACGAAAAACGCATGAAAAACGCATGAAAAACGGATAAAAAGCGCATGAAAAACGCACGAAAAACGCACGAAAAACGCACGAAAAACGCACGAAAATGCATGAAAAACGGATAAAAAGTGCATGAAAAACGCATGAAAAACGGATAAAAAGCACATGAAAAACGCATGAAAAACGGATAAAAAGCGCATGAAAAACGCATGAAAAACGCATGGAAAAACGCATGAAAAACGGATAAAAAAACGCATGAAAAACGCACGAAAAACGCATGAAAAGCGGATAAAAAGCGGATAAAAAGCGCATGAAAAACGCACGAAAAACGCACGAAAAACGCACGAAAACGCACGAAAAACGCACGAAAAACGCACGAAAAACGCACGAAAAACGCATGAAAAACGGATAAAAAGCGCATGAAAAACGCACGAAAAACGCATGAAAAACGCATGAAAAACGGATAAAAAGCGCATGAAAAACGCAAGAAAAACGCATGAAAAACGCATGAAAAACGCATGAAAAACGCACGAAAAACGCACGAAAAACACATGAAAAACGCATGAAAAACGGATAAAAAGCGCATGAAAAACGCACGAAAAACGCATGAAAAACGCATGAAAAACGCATGAAGAACGGATAAAAAGCGCATGAAAAACGCATGAAGAACGGATAAAAAGCGCATGAAAAACGCACGAAAAACGCATGAAAAACGCATGAAAAACGCATGAAGAACGGATAAAAAGCGCATGAAAAACGCAGGAAAAACGCATGAAAAACGCACGAAAAACTCATGAAAAACGGATAAAAAGCGCATGAAAAACGCATGAAAAACGGATAAAAAGCGCATGAAAAACGCACGAAAAACGCACAAAAAACGCATGAAAAACGGATAAAAAGCGCATGAAAAACGCACGAAAAACGCACGAAAAACGCCTGAAAACGCATGAAAAACGGATAAAAGCGCATGAAAAACGCATGAAAAACGGATAAAAAGCGCATGAAAAACGCATGAAAAACGCATGAAAAACAGATAAAAAGCGCATGAAAAACGCACAAAAAACGCACGAAAAACGCGTGAAAAACGGATAAAAAGCGCATGAAAAACGTACGAAAAACGCATGAAAAACGCATGAAAAACGCACGAAAAACGCAAGAAAAACGCACGAAAAACGCATGAAAAACAAATAAAAAGTGCATGAAAAACGCATGAAAAACGGATAAAAAGCGCATGAAAAACGCACGAAAACGCATGAAAACGGATAAAAAGTGCATGAAAAACGCATGAAAAACGGATAAAAAGCGCATGAAAAACGCACGAAAACGCATGAAAAACGCATGAAAAACGGATAAAAAGCGCATGAAAAACGCACGAAAAACGCATGAAAACGGATAAAAAGTGCATGAAAAACGCATGAAAAACGGATAAAAAGCGCATTAAAAACGCACGAAAAACGCACGAAAAACGCACGAAAACGCATGAGAAACGGATAAAAAGCGCATTAAAAACGCATGAAAAACGGATAAAAGCGCATGAAAAACGCACGAAAAACGCATGAAAAACGCACGAAAAACGCACGAAAAACGCACGAAAAACGAATGAAAACGCATGAAAAACGGATAAAAAGCGCATTAAAAACGCATGAAAAACGCATGAAAAACGCATGAAAAACGCACGAAAAACGCACGAAAAACGCATGAAAACGCATGAAAAACGGATAAAAAGCGCATGAAAACGCACGAAAAACGCACGAAAAACGCACGAAAAACGCACGAAAATGCATGAAAAACGGATAAAAAATGCATGAAAAACGCATGAAAAACGGATAAAAAGCACATGAAAAACGCATGAAAAACGGATAAAAAGCGCATGAAAAACGCATGAAAAACGCATGAAAAACGCATGAAAAACGGATAAAAAAACGCATGAAAAACGCATGAAAAACGGATAAAAAGCGCATGAAAAACGCACGAAAAACGCATGAAAACGCATGAAAAACGGATAAAAAGCGCATGAAAAACGCAAGAAAAACGCATGAAAAACGCATGAAAAACGCATGAAAAACGCACGAAAAACGCACGAAAAACACATGAAAAACGCATGAAAAACGGATAAAAAGCGCATGAAAAACGCACGAAAAACGCATGAAAAACGCATGAAAAACGCATGAAGAACGGATAAAAAGCGCATGAAAAACGCATGAAGAACGGATAAAAAGCGCATGAAAAACGCACGAAAAACGCATGAAAAACGCATGAAAAACGCATGAAGAACGGATAAAAAGCGCATGAAAAAACGCAGGAAAAACGCATGAAAAAACGCACGAAAAACTCATGAAAAAACGGATAAAAAGCGCATGAAAAACGCATGAAAAACGGATAAAAAGCGCATGAAAAACGCACGAAAAACGCACAAAAAACGCATGAAAAACGGATAAAAAGCGCATGAAAAACGCACGAAAAACGCACGAAAAACGCCTGAAAACGCATGAAAAACGGATAAAAAGCGCATGAAAAACGCATGAAAAACGGATAAAAAGCGCATGAAAAACGCATGAAAAACGCATGAAAAACAGATAAAAAGCGCATGAAAAACGCACAAAAAACGCACGAAAAACGCGTGAAAAACGGATAAAAAGCGCATGAAAAACGTACGAAAAACGCATGAAAAACGCATGAAAAACGCACGAAAAACGCAAGAAAAACGCACGAAAAACGCATGAAAAACAAATAAAAAGTGCATGAAAAACGCATGAAAAACGGATAAAAAGCGCATGAAAAACGCACGAAAAACGCATGAAAACGGATAAAAAGTGCATGAAAAACGCATGAAAAACGGATAAAAAGCGCATGAAAAACGCACGAAAAACGCATGAAAAACGCATGAAAAACGGATAAAAAGCGCATGAAAAACGCACGAAAAACGCATGAAAACGGATAAAAAGTGCATGAAAAACGCATGAAAAACGGATAAAAAGCGCATTAAAAACGCACGAAAAACGCACGAAAAACGCACGAAAAACGCATGAGAAACGGATAAAAAGCGCATTAAAACGCATGAAAACGGATAAAAAGCGCATGAAAAACGCACGAAAAACGCATGAAAACGCACGAAAAACGCACGAAAAACGCACGAAAAACGAATGAAAAACGCATGAAAAACGGATAAAAAGCGCATTAAAAACGCATGAAAAACGGATAAAAACGCACGAAAAACGCACGAAAAACGCATGAAAAACGCATGAAAAACGGATAAAAAGCGCATTAAAAACGCACGAAAAACGCACGAAAAACGGATAAAAGGCGCATGAAAAACGCACGAAAAACGCACGAAAAACGCACGAAAAACGCATGAAAAACGCATGAAAAACGGATAAAAAGCGCATGAAAAACGCATGAAAAACGCATGAAAAACGCATGAAAAACGGATAAAAAACGCATGAAAAACGGATAAAAAGCGCATGAAAAACGGATAAAAAGCGCATGACAAAAACGCACGAAAAACGCATGAAAAACGGATAAAAAGCGCATGAAAAACGCATGAAAAACGGATAAAAAGCGGATAAAAAAGTGCATGAAAAACGCACGAAAAACGCATGAAAAACGCATGAAAAACAGATAAAACGCATGAAAAGCACATGAAAACGCATGAAAAACGGATAAAAAACGCATGAAAAACGGATGAAAAACAGATAAAAAGCGCATGAAAAACGCATGAAAAACGGATGAAAACGCATGAAAAACGCACGAAAAACGGATAAAAAACACACGAAAAACGCACGAAAAACGCACGAAAAACGCACGAAAAACGCATGAAAAACGGATAAAAAGCGCATGAAAAACGCACGAAAAACGCATGAAAAACGCATGAAAAACGGATAAAAAACGCACGAAAAACGCACGAAAAACGCACAAAAAACGGATAAAAAACGCATGAAAAACGCATGAAAAACGGATAAAAAGCGCATGAAAAACGCACGAAAAGCGCATGAAAAACGCATGAAAAACGGATAAAAAGCGCATGAAAAACGCATGAAAAACAGATAAAAAGCGCATGAAAAACGGATAAAAAGCGCATGAAAAACGGATAAAAAAGCGCATGAAAAACACATGAAAAACGGATGAAAAACAGATAAAAAGCGCATGAAAAACGCATGAAAAACGCATGAAGAACGGATAAAAAGCGCATGAAAAACGCACGAAAAACGCATGAAGAACGGATAAAAAGCGCATGAAAAACGCACGAAAAACGCATGAAAAACGTACGAAAAACGCATGAAAAACGGATAAAAAACGCATGAAAAACGGATAAAAAGTGCATGAAAAACGCACGAAAAACGCATGAAAAACGGATAAAAAACGCACGAAAAACGCACGAAAAACGCACGAAAAACGCATGAAAAACGGATAAAAAACGCACGAAAAACGCACGAAAAACGCACGAAAAACGGATAAAAAGTGCATGAAAAACGCACGAAAAACGCATGAAAAACGGATAAAAGTGCATGAAAAACGCACGAAAAACGCATGAAAAACGGATAAAAAGTGCATGAAAAACGCATGAAAAACGCACGAAAAACGCACGAAAAACGCATGAAAAACGCATGAAAAACGGATAAAAAGTGCATGAAAAACGCACGAAAAACGCACGAAAAACGCACGAAAAACGCACGAAAAACGGATAAAAAACGCACGAAAAACGCACGAAAAACGCATGAAAAACGCACGAAAAACGCACGAAAAACGCATGAAAAGCGCATAAAAAGTGCACGAAAAAACGCACGAAAAACGCACGAAAAACGCATGAAAAACGCACGAAAAACGCACGAAAAACGCACGAAAAACGGATAAAAAGTGCATGAAAAACGCACGAAAAACGCACGAAAAACGGATAAAAAGTGCATGAAAAACGCACGAAAAACGCATGAAAAACGGATAAAAAACGCACGAAAAACGCACGAAAAACGCATGAAAAACGGATAAAAAGTGCATGAAAAACGCACGAAAACGCATGAAAAACGGATAAAAAGTGCATGAAAAACGCACGAAAAACGCATGAAAAACGGATTAAAAACGCACGAAAAACGCACGAAAAACGCACGAAAAACGCATGAAAAACGGATAAAAAGTGCATGAAAAACGCACGAAAAACGCACGAAAAATGCACGAAAAACGCATGAAAAACGGATAAAAAGCGCATGAAAAACGCACGAAAAACGCAAGAAAAACGCATGAAAAAACGGATACAAAGCGCATGAAAAACGCATGAAAAACGGATAAAAAGTGCATGAAAAACGCACGAAAAACGCACAAAAAACGCATGAAAACGCATGAAAAACGCATGAAAAACGCATGAAAAACGGATAAAAAACGGATAAAAAACGCACGAAAAACGCACGAAAAACGCACGAAAAACGCATGAAAAACGCATGAAAAACGGATAAAAAGCGGATAAAAAGCGCATGAAAAACGCATGAAAAACGGATAAAAAGCGGATAAAAAGCGCCTGAAAAACGCATGAAAAACGGATAAAAAGCGCATGAAAAACGCACGAAAAACGCATGAAAAGCGCATGAAAAACGGATACAAAACGCATGAAAAACGCACGAAAAACGCACAAAAAACGCATGAAAAACGGATAAAAAACGCACGAAAAACGCACGAAAAACGCCACGAAAAACGCACGAAAAACGCATGAAAAACGGATAAAAAGCGCATAAAAAACGCATGAAAAATTGATAAAAAGCGCATTAAAAACGTACTAAAAACGCACAAAAAACGCATGAAAAACGCATGAAAAACAGATAAAAAGCGCATGAAAAACGGATAAAAAGCGCATGAAAAACGGATAAAAAGCGCATGAAAAACACATGAAAAACGGATGAAAAACAGATAAAAAGCGCATGAAAAACGCATGAAAAACGCATGAAGAACGGATAAAAAGCGCATGAAAAACGCACGAAAAACGCATGAAGAACGGATAAAAAGCGCATGAAAAACGCACGAAAAAACGCATGAAAAACGTACGAAAAACGCATGAAAAACGGATAAAAAACGCATGAAAAACGGATAAAAAGTGCATGAAAAACGAACGAAAAACGCATGAAAAACGGATAAAAAACGCACGAAAAACGCACGAAAAACGCACGAAAAACGCATGAAAAATGCATGAAAAACGGATAAAAAACGCACGAAAAACGCACGAAAAACGCACGAAAAACGGATAAAAAGTGCATGAAAAACGCACGAAAAACGCATGAAAAACGGATAAAAAGTGCATGAAAAACGCACGAAAAACGCATGAAAAACGGATAAAAAGTGCATGAAAAACAAACGAAAAACGCACGAAAAACGCACGAAAAACGCATGAAAAACGCACGAAAACGCACGAAAAACGCATGAAAAACGCATGAAAAACGGATAAAAAGTGCATGAAAAACGCACGAAAAACGCACGAAAAACGCACGAAAAACGCATGAAAAACGGATAAAAAACGCACGAAAAACGCACGAAAAACGCATGAAAAACGCACGAAAAACGCATGAAAAGCGCATAAAAAGTGCACGAAAAACGCACGAAAAACGCATGAAAACGCACGAAAAACGCACGAAAAACGCACGAAAAACGCACGAAAAACGGATAAAAAGTGCATGAAAAACGCACGAAAACGCACGAAAAACGGATAAAAAGTGCATGAAAAACGCACGAAAAACGCATGAAAAACGGATAAAAAACGCACGAAAAACGCACGAAAAACGCATGAAAAACGGATAAAAAGTGCATGAAAAACGCACGAAAAACGCATGAAAAACGGATTAAAAACGCACGAAAAACGCACGAAAAACGCACGAAAAACGCATGAAAAACGGATAAAAAGTGCATGAAAAACGCACGAAAAACGCATGAAAAACGGATAAAAAACGCATGAAAAACGCACGAAAAACGCACGAAAAATGCACGAAAAACGCATGAAAAACGGATAAAAAGCGCATGAAAAACGCACGAAAAACGCAAGAAAAACGCATGAAAAACGGATACAAAGCGCATGAAAAACGCATGAAAAACGGATAAAAAGCGCATGAAAAACGCACGAAAAACGCACAAAAAACGCATGAAAAACGCATGAAAAACGCATGAAAAAACGCATGAAAAACGGATAAAAAACGGATAAAAAACGCACGAAAAACGCACGAAAAACGCACGAAAAACGCATGAAAAACGCATGAAAAACGGATAAAAAGCGGATAAAAAGCGCATGAAAAACGCATGAAAAACGGATAAAAAGCGGATAAAAGCGCCTGAAAAACGCATGAAAAACGGATAAAAAGCGCATGAAAAACGCACGAAAAACGCATGAAAAGCGCATGAAAAACGGATACAAAACGCATGAAAAACGCACGAAAAACGCACAAAAAACGCATGAAAAACGGATAAAAAACGCACGAAAAACGCACGAAAAAACGCACGAAAAACGCACGAAAAACGCATGAAAAACGCATGAAAAACGGATAAAAAGCGCATAAAAAACGCATGAAAAATTGATAAAAAGCGCATTAAAACGCACTAAAAACGCACAAAAAACGCATGAAAAACGCATGAAAAACAGATAAAAAGCGCATGAAAAACAGATAAAAAGCGCATGAAAAACGGATAAAAAGCGCATGAAAAACACATGAAAAACGGATGAAAAACAGATAAAAAGCGCATGAAAAACGCATGAAAAACGCATGAAGAACGGATAAAAAGCGCATGAAAAACGCACGAAAAACGCATGAAGAACGGATAAAAAGCGCCTGAAAAACGCACGAAAAAACGCATGAAAAACGTACGAAAAACGCATGAAAAACGGATAAAAACGCATGAAAAACGGATAAAAAGTGCATGAAAAACGCACGAAAAACGCATGAAAAACGGATAAAAAACGCACGAAAAACGCACTAAAAACGCACGAAAAACGCATGAAAAACGCATGAAAAACGGATAAAAAACGCACGAAAAACGCACGAAAAACGCACGAAAAACGGATAAAAAGTGCATGAAAAACGCACGAAAAACGCATGAAAAACGGATAAAAAGTGCATGAAAACGCACGAAAAACGCATGAAAAACGGATAAAAAGTGCATGAAAAACGCACGAAAAACGCACGAAAAACGCACGAAAAACGCATGAAAAACGCACGAAAAACGCACGAAAAACGCATGAAAAACGCATGAAAAACGGATAAAAAGTGCATGAAAAACGCACGAAAAACGCACGAAAAACGCACGAAAAACGCACGAAAAACGCATGAAAAACGGATAAAAAACGCACGAAAAACGCACGAAAAACGCATGAAAAACGCACGAAAAACGCACGAAAAATGCATGAAAAGCGCATAAAAAGTGCACGAAAAACGCACGAAAAACGCACGAAAAACGCATGAAAAACGCATGAAAAACGCACGAAAAACGCACGAAAAACGGATAAAAAGTGCATGAAAAACGCACGAAAAACGCACGAAAAACGGATAAAAAGTGCATGAAAAACGCACGAAAAACGCATGAAAAACGGATAAAAAACGCACGAAAAAACGCACGAAAAACGCATGAAAACGGATAAAA
>NW_027463333.1:0-32984 GCF_050947455.1 Rhinoderma darwinii | reverse complement strand
AATGCAGTGCTGAAAGAGGAGGAATCTACATAAAAACGCCTTCCTGGCAACGCCCAAATGCCCTCCTGCCATGCAGATAAACACTGGCAGCGGCAGCAAGTGCATGCCCACAGCCACCCCTTGTTCCTTCACACCTTGTATCAGCTGTAATCCAGTCCAGTCCGGTGCTGCCTGCTGAGCAGCACTGACCAACACTGCCTGGGCCCAGGCTTTTATCTATCTCTGAGGCAGGCCCCATTATGATGTCAGAAAGCTGGCTCTGGAATCCTGAGGGCTCCACTATGACACGTGCAAAGTTCCGTCTGAACTTTATATAAGACGGTGAGGCTCAGTCAGTCACTCAGTGTTGCCTGAGAGGGCAACACTGCAACAGCCGGCCGCCAGGCTGTCTTTTTTTTGCACATTTATTTGCCTCCAGGAGGCCACAAGAGGGAGACAAGGGACTGCAAAATGGAAAATAGGCATCCACCAACTTTACAGACAACTTCTCTTTGCTCCTACAACCTCCATCCTTGCACAGTTTGTTATTCTTCCAGGTAACATAGTAACAAATCCAAATTGCTGCTCTCTTTGTAGGCAAGCAAGGGTTTGTTGCAACTGCAATTCTTACTTCTTCTTGGAAATGTAGGGACGACAGTACATTCCATCACATCCATCTAGTGTACACAGGTAGGTCCATTGTGGCGGGCGGGCTGCTTTAATGGCTGTTTGCTGTTCCCCCTACTCCACTCCACTATTTGACTGTGGTGCTGCATCAATCAATCAGTGGCTGGCTCAGGTGCAGCTCTTTAACCTACCTAAAAGGGAGGGCGGAGAGAAGACAAGGAAGGTGAATGAGCTGTTCCAATGTGAAATGCCGGAAACACAGAAACACAGAAGACACACACACACACACACACACACACACACACACACACACACACACACACACACACACACACACACACACACACACACACACAACAAGAGGTGGCAATGTATTAATTAATTGCATTTAATAAATGAGCTCATTATCACACATGACTGTACAAATGCATTGTCCAACAGGTGTTGAAATAATGGGATTAAAAGGGGAGATCCCATCAGAAAGACAAAAACAATAGCAAACACAAATAGCACTTTTGGAATCTGATTTTAGTCAACACATAAGGGAAGGGTGCACCGGTCCTGGAAATACTGCAATACCAGGTCAATGCGTGGAGTGGACAGAGCAAGCTCTATTTCCATCTCCCTGTTCTAAAAATCCATTTAATATATGGTCCCCAGATAGGGGACGTATCAGATATTAAACTGATAAGAACAGATACTACACTTGATCTTAGCCAAAAGGCCGAGAAGCGATAACCCGAATGGGCCGGCCGTTGACCGAGCCTGCCTAATACTGCTGTTCACCCCTTGCAGCGATTGATTCAGCCTACTCCTAGGCAATTCCATGGGGCCCTGCAGGCTCACACACATTTACAGCTACTAAGCGGGAGGGAGGTGAATAAAGGCCGGAGAGGAAGCTACACAGGATTTGCTTCTTTTGCTTGCACCACAATGCAGTGCTGAAAGAGGAGGAATCTACATAAAAACGCCTTCCTGGCAACGCCCAAATGCCCTCCTGCCATGCAGATAAACACTGGCAGCGGCAGCAAGTGCATGCCCACAGCCACCCCTTGTTCCTTCACACCTTGTATCAGCTGTAATCCAGTCCAGTCCGGTGCTGCCTGCTGAGCAGCACTGACCAACACTGCCTGGGCCCAGGCTTTTATCTATCTCTGAGGCAGGCCCCATTATGATGTCAGAAAGCTGGCTCTGGAATCCTGAGGGCTCCACTATGACACGTGCAAAGTTCCGTCTGAACTTTATATAAGACGGTGAGGCTCAGTCAGTCACTCAGTGTTGCCTGAGAGGGCAACACTGCAACAGCCGGCCGCCAGGCTGTCTTTTTTTTGCACATTTATTTGCCTCCAGGAGGCCACAAGAGGGAGACAAGGGACTGCAAAATGGAAAATAGGCATCCACCAACTTTACAGACAACTTCTCTTTGCTCCTACAACCTCCATCCTTGCACAGTTTGTTATTCTTCCAGGTAACATAGTAACAAATCCAAATTGCTGCTCTCTTTGTAGGCAAGCAAGGGTTTGTTGCAACTGCAATTCTTACTTCTTCTTGGAAATGTAGGGACGACAGTACATTCCATCACATCCATCTAGTGTACACAGGTAGGTCCATTGTGGCGGGCGGGCTGCTTTAATGGCTGTTTGCTGTTCCCCCTACTCCACTCCACTATTTGACTGTGGTGCTGCATCAATCAATCAGTGGCTGGCTCAGGTGCAGCTCTTTAACCTACCTAAAAGGGAGGGCGGAGAGAAGACAAGGAAGGTGAATGAGCTGTTCCAATGTGAAATGCCGGAAACACAGAAACACAGAAGACACACACACACACACACACACACACACACACACACACACACACACACACACACACACACACACACACACACACACACACACAACAAGAGGTGGCAATGTATTAATTAATTGCATTTAATAAATGAGCTCATTATCACACATGACTGTACAAATGCATTGTCCAACAGGTGTTGAAATAATGGGATTAAAAGGGGAGATCCCATCAGAAAGACAAAAACAATAGCAAACACAAATAGCACTTTTGGAATCTGATTTTAGTCAACACATAAGGGAAGGGTGCACCGGTCCTGGAAATACTGCAATACCAGGTCAATGCGTGGAGTGGACAGAGCAAGCTCTATTTCCATCTCCCTGTTCTAAAAATCCATTTAATATATGGTCCCCAGATAGGGGACGTATCAGATATTAAACTGATAAGAACAGATACTACACTTGATCTTAGCCAAAAGGCCGAGAAGCGATAACCCGAATGGGCCGGCCGTTGACCGAGCCTGCCTAATACTGCTGTTCACCCCTTGCAGCGATTGATTCAGCCTACTCCTAGGCAATTCCATGGGGCCCTGCAGGCTCACACACATTTACAGCTACTAAGCGGGAGGGAGGTGAATAAAGGCCGGAGAGGAAGCTACACAGGATTTGCTTCTTTTGCTTGCACCACAATGCAGTGCTGAAAGAGGAGGAATCTACATAAAAACGCCTTCCTGGCAACGCCCAAATGCCCTCCTGCCATGCAGATAAACACTGGCAGCGGCAGCAAGTGCATGCCCACAGCCACCCCTTGTTCCTTCACACCTTGTATCAGCTGTAATCCAGTCCAGTCCGGTGCTGCCTGCTGAGCAGCACTGACCAACACTGCCTGGGCCCAGGCTTTTATCTATCTCTGAGGCAGGCCCCATTATGATGTCAGAAAGCTGGCTCTGGAATCCTGAGGGCTCCACTATGACACGTGCAAAGTTCCGTCTGAACTTTATATAAGACGGTGAGGCTCAGTCAGTCACTCAGTGTTGCCTGAGAGGGCAACACTGCAACAGCCGGCCGCCAGGCTGTCTTTTTTTTGCACATTTATTTGCCTCCAGGAGGCCACAAGAGGGAGACAAGGGACTGCAAAATGGAAAATAGGCATCCACCAACTTTACAGACAACTTCTCTTTGCTCCTACAACCTCCATCCTTGCACAGTTTGTTATTCTTCCAGGTAACATAGTAACAAATCCAAATTGCTGCTCTCTTTGTAGGCAAGCAAGGGTTTGTTGCAACTGCAATTCTTACTTCTTCTTGGAAATGTAGGGACGACAGTACATTCCATCACATCCATCTAGTGTACACAGGTAGGTCCATTGTGGCGGGCGGGCTGCTTTAATGGCTGTTTGCTGTTCCCCCTACTCCACTCCACTATTTGACTGTGGTGCTGCATCAATCAATCAGTGGCTGGCTCAGGTGCAGCTCTTTAACCTACCTAAAAGGGAGGGCGGAGAGAAGACAAGGAAGGTGAATGAGCTGTTCCAATGTGAAATGCCGGAAACACAGAAACACAGAAGACACACACACACACACACACACACACACACACACACACACACACACACACACACACACACACACACACACACACACAACAAGAGGTGGCAATGTATTAATTAATTGCATTTAATAAATGAGCTCATTATCACACATGACTGTACAAATGCATTGTCCAACAGGTGTTGAAATAATGGGATTAAAAGGGGAGATCCCATCAGAAAGACAAAAACAATAGCAAACACAAATAGCACTTTTGGAATCTGATTTTAGTCAACACATAAGGGAAGGGTGCACCGGTCCTGGAAATACTGCAATACCAGGTCAATGCGTGGAGTGGACAGAGCAAGCTCTATTTCCATCTCCCTGTTCTAAAAATCCATTTAATATATGGTCCCCAGATAGGGGACGTATCAGATATTAAACTGATAAGAACAGATACTACACTTGATCTTAGCCAAAAGGCCGAGAAGCGATAACCCGAATGGGCCGGCCGTTGACCGAGCCTGCCTAATACTGCTGTTCACCCCTTGCAGCGATTGATTCAGCCTACTCCTAGGCAATTCCATGGGGCCCTGCAGGCTCACACACATTTACAGCTACTAAGCGGGAGGGAGGTGAATAAAGGCCGGAGAGGAAGCTACACAGGATTTGCTTCTTTTGCTTGCACCACAATGCAGTGCTGAAAGAGGAGGAATCTACATAAAAACGCCTTCCTGGCAACGCCCAAATGCCCTCCTGCCATGCAGATAAACACTGGCAGCGGCAGCAAGTGCATGCCCACAGCCACCCCTTGTTCCTTCACACCTTGTATCAGCTGTAATCCAGTCCAGTCCGGTGCTGCCTGCTGAGCAGCACTGACCAACACTGCCTGGGCCCAGGCTTTTATCTATCTCTGAGGCAGGCCCCATTATGATGTCAGAAAGCTGGCTCTGGAATCCTGAGGGCTCCACTATGACACGTGCAAAGTTCCGTCTGAACTTTATATAAGACGGTGAGGCTCAGTCAGTCACTCAGTGTTGCCTGAGAGGGCAACACTGCAACAGCCGGCCGCCAGGCTGTCTTTTTTTTGCACATTTATTTGCCTCCAGGAGGCCACAAGAGGGAGACAAGGGACTGCAAAATGGAAAATAGGCATCCACCAACTTTACAGACAACTTCTCTTTGCTCCTACAACCTCCATCCTTGCACAGTTTGTTATTCTTCCAGGTAACATAGTAACAAATCCAAATTGCTGCTCTCTTTGTAGGCAAGCAAGGGTTTGTTGCAACTGCAATTCTTACTTCTTCTTGGAAATGTAGGGACGACAGTACATTCCATCACATCCATCTAGTGTACACAGGTAGGTCCATTGTGGCGGGCGGGCTGCTTTAATGGCTGTTTGCTGTTCCCCCTACTCCACTCCACTATTTGACTGTGGTGCTGCATCAATCAATCAGTGGCTGGCTCAGGTGCAGCTCTTTAACCTACCTAAAAGGGAGGGCGGAGAGAAGACAAGGAAGGTGAATGAGCTGTTCCAATGTGAAATGCCGGAAACACAGAAACACAGAAGACACACACACACACACACACACACACACACACACACACACACACACACACACACACACACACACACACAACAAGAGGTGGCAATGTATTAATTAATTGCATTTAATAAATGAGCTCATTATCACACATGACTGTACAAATGCATTGTCCAACAGGTGTTGAAATAATGGGATTAAAAGGGGAGATCCCATCAGAAAGACAAAAACAATAGCAAACACAAATAGCACTTTTGGAATCTGATTTTAGTCAACACATAAGGGAAGGGTGCACCGGTCCTGGAAATACTGCAATACCAGGTCAATGCGTGGAGTGGACAGAGCAAGCTCTATTTCCATCTCCCTGTTCTAAAAATCCATTTAATATATGGTCCCCAGATAGGGGACGTATCAGATATTAAACTGATAAGAACAGATACTACACTTGATCTTAGCCAAAAGGCCGAGAAGCGATAACCCGAATGGGCCGGCCGTTGACCGAGCCTGCCTAATACTGCTGTTCACCCCTTGCAGCGATTGATTCAGCCTACTCCTAGGCAATTCCATGGGGCCCTGCAGGCTCACACACATTTACAGCTACTAAGCGGGAGGGAGGTGAATAAAGGCCGGAGAGGAAGCTACACAGGATTTGCTTCTTTTGCTTGCACCACAATGCAGTGCTGAAAGAGGAGGAATCTACATAAAAACGCCTTCCTGGCAACGCCCAAATGCCCTCCTGCCATGCAGATAAACACTGGCAGCGGCAGCAAGTGCATGCCCACAGCCACCCCTTGTTCCTTCACACCTTGTATCAGCTGTAATCCAGTCCAGTCCGGTGCTGCCTGCTGAGCAGCACTGACCAACACTGCCTGGGCCCAGGCTTTTATCTATCTCTGAGGCAGGCCCCATTATGATGTCAGAAAGCTGGCTCTGGAATCCTGAGGGCTCCACTATGACACGTGCAAAGTTCCGTCTGAACTTTATATAAGACGGTGAGGCTCAGTCAGTCACTCAGTGTTGCCTGAGAGGGCAACACTGCAACAGCCGGCCGCCAGGCTGTCTTTTTTTTGCACATTTATTTGCCTCCAGGAGGCCACAAGAGGGAGACAAGGGACTGCAAAATGGAAAATAGGCATCCACCAACTTTACAGACAACTTCTCTTTGCTCCTACAACCTCCATCCTTGCACAGTTTGTTATTCTTCCAGGTAACATAGTAACAAATCCAAATTGCTGCTCTCTTTGTAGGCAAGCAAGGGTTTGTTGCAACTGCAATTCTTACTTCTTCTTGGAAATGTAGGGACGACAGTACATTCCATCACATCCATCTAGTGTACACAGGTAGGTCCATTGTGGCGGGCGGGCTGCTTTAATGGCTGTTTGCTGTTCCCCCTACTCCACTCCACTATTTGACTGTGGTGCTGCATCAATCAATCAGTGGCTGGCTCAGGTGCAGCTCTTTAACCTACCTAAAAGGGAGGGCGGAGAGAAGACAAGGAAGGTGAATGAGCTGTTCCAATGTGAAATGCCGGAAACACAGAAACACAGAAGACACACACACACACACACACACACACACACACACACACACACACACACACACACACACACACACACACACACACACAACAAGAGGTGGCAATGTATTAATTAATTGCATTTAATAAATGAGCTCATTATCACACATGACTGTACAAATGCATTGTCCAACAGGTGTTGAAATAATGGGATTAAAAGGGGAGATCCCATCAGAAAGACAAAAACAATAGCAAACACAAATAGCACTTTTGGAATCTGATTTTAGTCAACACATAAGGGAAGGGTGCACCGGTCCTGGAAATACTGCAATACCAGGTCAATGCGTGGAGTGGACAGAGCAAGCTCTATTTCCATCTCCCTGTTCTAAAAATCCATTTAATATATGGTCCCCAGATAGGGGACGTATCAGATATTAAACTGATAAGAACAGATACTACACTTGATCTTAGCCAAAAGGCCGAGAAGCGATAACCCGAATGGGCCGGCCGTTGACCGAGCCTGCCTAATACTGCTGTTCACCCCTTGCAGCGATTGATTCAGCCTACTCCTAGGCAATTCCATGGGGCCCTGCAGGCTCACACACATTTACAGCTACTAAGCGGGAGGGAGGTGAATAAAGGCCGGAGAGGAAGCTACACAGGATTTGCTTCTTTTGCTTGCACCACAATGCAGTGCTGAAAGAGGAGGAATCTACATAAAAACGCCTTCCTGGCAACGCCCAAATGCCCTCCTGCCATGCAGATAAACACTGGCAGCGGCAGCAAGTGCATGCCCACAGCCACCCCTTGTTCCTTCACACCTTGTATCAGCTGTAATCCAGTCCAGTCCGGTGCTGCCTGCTGAGCAGCACTGACCAACACTGCCTGGGCCCAGGCTTTTATCTATCTCTGAGGCAGGCCCCATTATGATGTCAGAAAGCTGGCTCTGGAATCCTGAGGGCTCCACTATGACACGTGCAAAGTTCCGTCTGAACTTTATATAAGACGGTGAGGCTCAGTCAGTCACTCAGTGTTGCCTGAGAGGGCAACACTGCAACAGCCGGCCGCCAGGCTGTCTTTTTTTTGCACATTTATTTGCCTCCAGGAGGCCACAAGAGGGAGACAAGGGACTGCAAAATGGAAAATAGGCATCCACCAACTTTACAGACAACTTCTCTTTGCTCCTACAACCTCCATCCTTGCACAGTTTGTTATTCTTCCAGGTAACATAGTAACAAATCCAAATTGCTGCTCTCTTTGTAGGCAAGCAAGGGTTTGTTGCAACTGCAATTCTTACTTCTTCTTGGAAATGTAGGGACGACAGTACATTCCATCACATCCATCTAGTGTACACAGGTAGGTCCATTGTGGCGGGCGGGCTGCTTTAATGGCTGTTTGCTGTTCCCCCTACTCCACTCCACTATTTGACTGTGGTGCTGCATCAATCAATCAGTGGCTGGCTCAGGTGCAGCTCTTTAACCTACCTAAAAGGGAGGGCGGAGAGAAGACAAGGAAGGTGAATGAGCTGTTCCAATGTGAAATGCCGGAAACACAGAAACACAGAAGACACACACACACACACACACACACACACACACACACACACACACACACACACACACACACACACACACACACACACACAACAAGAGGTGGCAATGTATTAATTAATTGCATTTAATAAATGAGCTCATTATCACACATGACTGTACAAATGCATTGTCCAACAGGTGTTGAAATAATGGGATTAAAAGGGGAGATCCCATCAGAAAGACAAAAACAATAGCAAACACAAATAGCACTTTTGGAATCTGATTTTAGTCAACACATAAGGGAAGGGTGCACCGGTCCTGGAAATACTGCAATACCAGGTCAATGCGTGGAGTGGACAGAGCAAGCTCTATTTCCATCTCCCTGTTCTAAAAATCCATTTAATATATGGTCCCCAGATAGGGGACGTATCAGATATTAAACTGATAAGAACAGATAAGGTTTCAACAAAGTTTTTTATTGGCAAAAATATTATATTTTACAGACTTTTTTTTAAAATTGAAACCACAAGATAAAATCAATGGCATAATACATAAATATTCATACATTTAAATGAATACAAAAGTAATAATAATAAGACCAGTAATACAGATGTTATAATAAAAGTACAGAACAATAGCAGGATAAAATTTATACAGGGCATAAAAGACATAAAAGAATAAAACCATTTTTATTTACAATGTTATGGTATTCCACATTTGCAAACACCACATGGATGTTGCTTCTTTTACCCCTAGCTGCTTTTTGTCCCTAAGATAATAAATGTACATTTCACTTAGGGCATATTTGACACAATTTTTAACATCAATAAAATCATGTTTAAAAAGCAGAATGTTCCTAACCTTCCAGATGGCATTCTTAAAACAGTTTAAAATGATCCAACAGACCATTTGCTGTTTAAAACTTGGGCAGTTAAAAAGACCATAAAACACGTATTCAAATTTAAGATCTTTAAGACCGCAGGCCCATTTCAACAATGGGCCTACCTTCCTCCAAACCTCCTGTGCATATGGGCAGTTCCAAAACAGGTGCATTACCGTCTCGTCGTCACCACACCTGTCTCTCGGGCACTTGGCTCTCGCCACCAGTCCTCGCCTATGCTGGAATTCACGGGTAGGGAGGCACTGGTGAACGATTGCCCAGGCAAGGTCCTTGTGCACATTTGCCATAAATTTCCCGAAAACGTTCCGCCACACCACCTTGGACCTTGCCTGTGAGAAATTTGAAACTGCCAGTGTATCCTCCTGCCGCCTACAGGAGAGTGACACTTTTTTCTGGTCCCCCAATATGTCAGGCTCCAATTCTTGGAGACCTAGGAGCCTGACAGTTTTTTCGAGCACCGCATATTGTTTTGGGGGACACAGAAGCACAGGAGAATTCAAAGGGACACGAAACCATCGTTTAAAAATCATGCCCGTAGCGTACTTTAAAAAGTAGCTAAAAATACCATCAGAATTATACATTTTAAAACAGAAGCAAAAGTATTTAATGTAAAAGAAGTTAAAAAGGTTAGGAACATCTCTCCCGCCATTGTCCTTACATCTGTACATAAAATCACGTTTTAGTTTTTCCATTTTGGAACCCCATAAAAACATAAAACAGATCCTGGTCACTTTTTTAATATATAAAATTGTTGGAGGGAAAACCATAGCTACATAAAGCATTATGGGTAATAAAACAGATTTAATTATTAAAACTTTTCCCTCCATGGTGAGATTTCTCAAATTCCACATTAAAACCTTTTTTTCCATTTTGGCAATTACTGAATCCCAATTGGGTCTCCCATCGTTTTCTTGATTAAAAACAATTCCTAAAATTTTTATCTGATCCTGCTGCATGTTAACTCCTGGTGTCACAGAGGAATCCCATACACCAGTATAAAAACAGTCACATTTATCAACGTTTAATTTAAAACCAGAGGCTTCACAAAAAAAGCCGGTGTTCCTCAATGCCCTTCTCATAGAAGCGGCGTCTGGGCATAGGATGGTGGCGTCATCCATATAGCCTAGGATTTTTACCTGGTTCCCCCTTCCTCCAGGTATGGGCACGCCTCTGATGACTTTATCATCTCTTATTAGGGTGAACAGAGGTTCAATGGCACAAATAAAAAGGAGCGGAGACAACGGGCACCCCTGTTTCACCCCTGATAAAAGAGGAACACCTTTAGTTAAAAATCCGTTGATAGAAATTTGGCTAAAACAGGATCGATATAAAAGCTTAATACGTGTTAAAATAATTTCAGGAACAGCCATCTTTTTAAGAACCATAAAAAGATATTCATGGGAGACCCGGTCAAAAGCCTTCTCGAAATCTAAGGATAAAATAGCAAGGCTTTGACCCCTTTCTTTAAAATACCAAATGATGTCACGTAAAATATTCAGGGACTCAGTAATTGACCTCCCAGGTACCCCACATACCTGGTTTGGATGGATTAATTTATGAATAAAAGGTTTAAAACGGATTGTTATTAGTTTAGCTAAAATTTTACAATCAACGTTTAAAAGAGTAATAGGGCGCCAGTTTTTTAACTGGTCCTTCTCACCTTTTTTAAAAATTAAGGACACAATCCCCCTCCTCCAGGAAGGGGGCAGCTCTTCAGTAATAAAAACTTCCTTATACAATAAAAACATGTCATTCTTTAAAATTTCCCAAAAAGCATGATAAAATTCGATGGGCAGACCATCTTCCCCAGGAGCTTTCCCATTAGAAAAACTTTTAAAAGCAAATAAAAGTTCCTCCAAGGTAATATTACGGGATAAAACTTCCTGGTCTAAAATATCTAGCTTGGCATCAAGGGAATTAAGAACATGTTCTAAAAAGGAAGGATCAATATTTTTCTTGTTAAAAAGAGATTGGTAGAAATTAAAAGCAGAATTTAAAATGCCGACCATAGTGGTTTCTCCTTCAAGGTTTAAAATGACATCTCGTTTATCCATTACCTTTTTGAAGAAGAACCGGGAACACTTCTCGCCATCCTCGAGGTACTTTACATGTGAATTAAAAATTATTTGTTTCCCTTTCTCTTCTATGGCATGTTTTATTTCAGCTTTAAGATTTAAAATATCATCATCAACATCCATACCAATCTCCTTCAATTTAAAAAGTACATGTAAACGTTTATTAAGAACATAAAACCATTGTTTTTTCTCTTTTGCTTTCTTCTTACCTGCTCGAATAAAAAAAGCTCTGATTTTGGGTTTAATGCCCTCCCACCAGTGTAGCATAGGCTGACTGGGCGCTCTATGGGACTGCCAACACTGGTAGGTCCGCACAAACTCCTCTTTAATGATGGGGTCCTCCAGGAGTGTGGTGTTTAGTCTCCAGGGACCCCTACAAGCTTTTTGCTCTCCCTCTAGCTCCAGGTGCACCGAAAGGAGCTTGTGATCAGATAAAATATTTGTTAAAAGCAAACATTTTTTGGGAATAAAACTATTAGAAGTGAAAATAAAATCAATTCTGGAGCTCACTCTTCCATTGGACCAGGTGGGGCCTGGGTCCGCAGGCAAGAGTTCCCTCCAGCAATCTTTCAATTTAAAATCACCAATAAAATTCTTGAGCAGGTAAGAAGTACGGTCAATTTTTCGATTAAAATCCCCACCCTGCCGGTGTTCTCCATCACGTACACAGTTAAAATCACCACCCACCAGCAGGGGGGTAGACCCAACACAAAACAATGGTAAAATCTCTAATAGTTCTGCCCTCTCCTGTTTGGTAGGAGGGGCATAAACGTTTAAAACACGAATTAAAATTCCATTAAAAAGCAAATGTATTAAAATAGCTCTGCCGGGCATGATTTCAGTCACTGTTTGGATGGAGATAAAACGACCTCGGCAGAGCAATCCAACCCCCGCAGAGCGACAGTCATTTCCACCAGACCAGACTGAGGGGCCTAGTTTCCAGTCCATCTTTAAATCTTGATATTCCAAGTCATTAGGGATTCCACATTCTTGAAGCAGGCAAAGGTCAAAGTCCACAGTCTCTAAAAATGAAAATAAAGCAGTCCTGCGGACAGGGCTCTTTAGGGACCTCACATTTAGTGAGGCGACTTTGATAGGAACCAACATAGTCTTAGTTGAGGTCAGAGTCCGAACCAGAAGAGTCGTACTCGGAGATCAGCTGCGAGTCTGGACCCCCTTTTTGAGGGGTCAATAAATCTTGGATGTTGGTAGGGTCAGAGCCAGATACGTGGGCGGCTCCAACCCCCACACTGCTCTCATCCGAACTCCGATAGGCAGCTTTCCTCCGAACTCCGGACTCCTCTTCCTCTCGCTGTCTCTTTGCAGAATGGCTCCTATCCATCTCCTCGAAGTCGCTCTCACCCATCTCTGGCCCCTGGCTGAAGATATCGCTGATGTCCTTACTGGGCAGCTGCACAGGGGCCTGTGAGGTCCCATCACTCTTGGCAACCTTTGCCTGCTTACGGGGAGCCTTCATCGCAAGCCCCTCCACAACCGCAGTGGAGGAACTTTGCTCCGACCCCCCCGTTGACCGGTAATGGTCAAAACGAGGCTCCAATCCAGCATATTTTAGGGTTTTCTTAATGGAGCCCTCGTCTGACACAGAGTGTCTCCGCTCCATGCCCACACTCTTGGGACAGGCGTCAGGTCCTACTGCAGAACCTACGGAGCCACGACGCCTGTCGCTAACCACTGCCTCAACAGGGTCCACTGCAGGCGGAGCAGAGGACCTGTTTGCAGAGGTGCCGGTCAACTTATGTCCAGCAGAGTCAGAATTCCTCCTGCTCTGCCTGGACCCGGTGGAATCCCTATGGCCGTCCCTCGAGGCTGACATCGGTGGGCCCCCCGATGGAGCTGTGAAGGACTTTGGCCTGGACCCCTCAGTCGTCAATGCTCGTTTTGGGGCATTACCAGCGGCGTCTGCACATGTTGCAAACTGCCGCTCTGGCCCTGGTCTGGGTGGCCCAGATTTCGCTCTGCGGGGGCAATCTTTAAAAGCATGCCCAGTCATGCCGCACAGATTGCACAACACCTCGGAACTGCATTTTGCCGCCACGTGTCCAACCTGGCCACACCTGTTACACTGCACCACATGGGGCCGGTCACAATGTTCTCTGGTGTGGCCATATCTCAAGCAGTTCCGGCAGGCTATTGGCATCTGGGGGTAAAATAAGAATCCTCGATTCTTCCCAATGGCAAAGTTCTGGGGTGGGTGATGTAAGCCTCCAATGCCATTGGGATCCTGGCGGAACTTCACCCAATATTTCCTTTTGCCGTTCCAGAAGCTCTGGGTGTTCAAGATTTTGTGTGAGAAGCGGACCTCCCTGCAGTAACGACTGAGGAAGGTTTCAATGTCACACTCTGAGACAAATGGACTGAACATGCACATCACGAGCGGGACTTCTTCCTCCCCGTAGAGGAATAAAAAGTTCAGTCCATTTAGCCGCTCCTCACTCTGGTCCGCATCAGACAATCTTTTGTGCATGTTGTCGCAACATGCCGCGGCCGTAAAGGATATGGTGTACCGACCGCGGCTTTCCTGGTCATTGAGACACAGGATGTCCGCCCGCTTGAGCCCCAGGAAGTCCAGCAGAATCACCTCCACAATGAAGCGAAGGTTCTTCCGCTGGCGATGGCCTTCTTCCACCTCGATGCGGACGGACTGGCGCAACCGGGTGTCCCCGGATGCAAATCCAAATGTAAATGGCATTTTCAGTGCCTGGGGGCTAAGCCTGTCCCTTATAGCAGCAAGGGCTCAGATTCCACAATTAAGTGGAACCCTCCCCCAAGGCCAAGGATTAGGGTACCCCAGACACCTACGAAGCCCGATAAACGCCCTCGGAACGCTCTTAGAAAAACGCCTCAAGGCCGGTTGACCTCTTGGGTAAGGCGCGATCGCAACTCGTTGTCCGGGGGCTAAGCCCACTCCCCAAATAGCAGCAAGGGGGTGAAGTCTCTCTGTGAAAAGAGACGATCCCCCAAGGCCAAGGAGCAGGGTACCCCGGACACCTCCCAACAAAACCAGATGCAGAAATACTACACCTGATCTTGCCAAAAGGCCGAGAAGCGATAACCCGAATGGGCCGGCCGTTGACCGAGCCTGCCTAATACTGCTGTTCACCCCTTGCAGCGATTGATTCAGCCTACTCCTAGGCAATTCCATGGGGCCCTGCAGGCTCACACACATTTACAGCTACTAAGCGGGAGGGAGGTGAATAAAGGCCGGAGAGGAAGCTACACAGGATTTGCTTCTTTTGCTTGCACCACAATGCAGTGCTGAAAGAGGAGGAATCTACATAAAAACGCCTTCCTGGCAACGCCCAAATGCCCTCCTGCCATGCAGATAAACACTGGCAGCGGCAGCAAGTGCATGCCCACAGCCACCCCTTGTTCCTTCACACCTTGTATCAGCTGTAATCCAGTCCAGTCCGGTGCTGCCTGCTGAGCAGCACTGACCAACACTGCCTGGGCCCAGGCTTTTATCTATCTCTGAGGCAGGCCCCATTATGATGTCAGAAAGCTGGCTCTGGAATCCTGAGGGCTCCACTATGACACGTGCAAAGTTCCGTCTGAACTTTATATAAGACGGTGAGGCTCAGTCAGTCACTCAGTGTTGCCTGAGAGGGCAACACTGCAACAGCCGGCCGCCAGGCTGTCTTTTTTTTGCACATTTATTTGCCTCCAGGAGGCCACAAGAGGGAGACAAGGGACTGCAAAATGGAAAATAGGCATCCACCAACTTTACAGACAACTTCTCTTTGCTCCTACAACCTCCATCCTTGCACAGTTTGTTATTCTTCCAGGTAACATAGTAACAAATCCAAATTGCTGCTCTCTTTGTAGGCAAGCAAGGGTTTGTTGCAACTGCAATTCTTACTTCTTCTTGGAAATGTAGGGACGACAGTACATTCCATCACATCCATCTAGTGTACACAGGTAGGTCCATTGTGGCGGGCGGGCTGCTTTAATGGCTGTTTGCTGTTCCCCCTACTCCACTCCACTATTTGACTGTGGTGCTGCATCAATCAATCAGTGGCTGGCTCAGGTGCAGCTCTTTAACCTACCTAAAAGGGAGGGCGGAGAGAAGACAAGGAAGGTGAATGAGCTGTTCCAATGTGAAATGCCGGAAACACAGAAACACAGAAGACACACACACACACACACACACACACACACACACACACACACACACACACAACAAGAGGTGGCAATGTATTAATTAATTGCATTTAATAAATGAGCTCATTATCACACATGACTGTACAAATGCATTGTCCAACAGGTGTTGAAATAATGGGATTAAAAGGGGAGATCCCATCAGAAAGACAAAAACAATAGCAAACACAAATAGCACTTTTGGAATCTGATTTTAGTCAACACATAAGGGAAGGGTGCACCGGTCCTGGAAATACTGCAATACCAGGTCAATGCGTGGAGTGGACAGAGCAAGCTCTATTTCCATCTCCCTGTTCTAAAAATCCATTTAATATATGGTCCCCAGATAGGGGACGTATCAGATATTAAACTGATAAGAACAGATTTTTTTTTTTTTTTTTTTTTTTAAAACCATTTCAGTTAGTTATAAGCAACTTATAATGTTTCTCAAAACTTGAAAATCAAAACCACGTTGCTTCAAACTTATCATCATTCTGGTTTGTTCTTTATTCATAATCAATTCACATAAACAATCACAAAAAAAAACAGAACAATATTACCTACGTCGTATCAGGAATTTCCATTTTTTGAACTTCCATATCCCCTCTGAATCTAAGCCACCACCATGCTGTCTATCCCACAAATACATGACGTAAAGTCTAGACAAAATCATCCTAATACACTCATTTTCAGGCACTAATTTCCTTTTAAACACTAACAAGTTTCTCACATCCCACAGACTTTCCATCACACATGCCATAATTAACCACATAATTCTATCTTTCATACGACTACTTGCACCCATTCCAAACATCGCTACTTTCCAATTAACGAATTTTACCCCCGCCAGTTCTTTACACAAACCACCCACCCCTTTCCATACTTCATACGAATAGTCACAATCCCACAACATATGTCTCACACTCTCACTTGCTCCACATCCATCCCTCGGGCAAACCTCAGACCTAATAAGATCCCTTCTTTTCTGCACTTGCCTAACAGGTAGGATATTATGCAGCGACATCCATACAATATCACGCTGTCTGTTTGACATACCACTCACCTTCAATTTACTCCATACACTCTGCACTTCATTAGACCTCAAACCTGCAATTTCACATGGAATTTCCTTTGCACGTATTCTCTTCATCACCGCATTCTTATTTTTAAACTCACTCATTGGCACAGCAAGCAAGTCATTTTTCCTCACAAAAACCTCAATCCTCATATACCACACTGGACACTTGAAAGCCACAGGCACACTTGCATCTCTCTGTACCCAATTCAGACCATACAACATCCAACCAGCCAAGTATCTAATCATGAAACCAGTCTTGTTATTCCTCTGCACTAACACAGACACCACTTTGATATAATTCAAAGCCAAAAATACCTCAACATTTGGAAAATCCAAACCACCATTCACACACATCTTATACACATACTCTCTCTTCAATTTTTCCATTCTACTCCCCCAAAAAAAGGTAAAAATCATCTTTTCCGTCTTCTTAATTTTATGGGTAGCAAAAGGGAAAACAACTGCACAAAAAAGTAAAATTGGTAATATAACAGCTTTAACTATCAGAATTTTTCCCGTCAGTGTCAAACTTCTCAGGCTCCAAAAGTTCAGCTTTCGTTCTATTCTCATACCACATTCATCCCAACTTTCAGTCCCTCTCAGATCCTCATTAAATTGCACACCCAATATTTTAATAGCACCCATCTCACAATTAACCCCATCCATTCTCACACACCTGTCACCAAAACACTTAAAGCTACATTTACCCCAATTCACTTTAAACGCAGACGCACTACAAAACAAACTCAACAACAATCTCGCTCTATTTATCTCCGCCTCTCTTTCACTAACAATCACCACATCATCCATATAACCCAACACTTTCACAAATTTCCCATTACTCCCAGGGATTAATAACCCCCTCATAAATTTTTCCCTTCTAACCATACACAACAATACTTCAATCACACTAATGAACAGGACAGGGGACATAGGGCAACCCTGCCTGACACCTGACCTTATCCCCACTTTTCCACTCAGAAACCCATTTACAAGAAACTCACTTGTTACGTTCCTATACAAACCTTTCACTGCATACACAAACTTTCTTGGAAAACCCATTTTACACAGCACACTAAACATAAACTCATGCGACACCCTATCAAATGCCTTTTCAAAATCCACAGATAGGACCATACATTTCTGCTTTCTATCCATACAGTCCCCAATCATATCCCTTAGTAACAACAAATTATCAGTCATACTTCTACCAGGCACTGCACACACTTGATCTTCATTCACCACTTCACCAACAACCTCACGCATCCTATTGGCCAATACTTTACTAAAACACTTATAATCAGAAGCCAACAAAGTAATTGGCCTCCAGTTTGCCAAGTTTTTCTTCTCACCTTTTTTATATATCAGCACAACCACACCTTCTTTCATAGATTCGCTCAGCACACCATGCTTCCACATATACTGACATACCTCAAGCAAATCCCCACCCATTATATCCCACATCCTCACATATAAATCAATTGGGATCCCATCCTTCCCAGGTGTTTTATTTTTATTTGCACTCATCACCACATTTCTCACTTCATCCATGGTAATATCACCACACAGAGACTCACAATCTTCCTCTCCAAGTTTGTTTTCCAACCCATTCAAAACCTCATTCATCAAATCCTTATCATACCACTTCTCTCCATACAACTGGGTATAAAAACCTTCAACTTCACTCATCACATCCTTTCCAGAAACACACTCACCCCTATCATTCAATAATTCATCCATATCATCCTTTTTACTACATATTTTTTTGAAAAAGAATCGTGTGCATTTTTCGTCTTTGTCTAAGTTTTCCACTTTTGATGTATATATAATTTTTTTCCCTTTTTCCTCTAGTAAACGTCTACTTTCACTCCTTGCGTCCCTCATCAAATCACTCACATCCACCCCTAGCTCGCTAAGTTTTCTTAACCATTCTATTCTAACATTCAACTCATTATATTGGTTTCTTAGCATAGCTGCTTTTTTATAGCCCCATTTTTTAAAAAAAATTTTACATTCATTCTTCATCCAGTCCCACCACTCCAACACATTCCCAAAAAATTCCTGCCGCAATTTCCATCCTTTATAAGCATATATAAAAGCCTTCACAATTCTTTCATCCTCTAACAAACTTACATTTAGCTTCCATACGCCTGCACCACGCACTAAACGAGCATCCCCTTCAAAGGTTGCACACATACACACATGGTCAGAAAAGGTCACATCACGCTGCTGCAAACTTATACACCCCACATTTTTTGAGAAGAGCACCCGATCTATCCTTGATGTTACCCCTCCTCTATCAGATCTATAAGTGTCGGGTGGTGGCTTTCCCAAATGAACCTCAGCAGCATCTATAAAAGAAAAATCTTTGATTATTTGGTACAACTTTTTACCAGATACATCCATTTTTTCCCCCTCCGTCACACAGTTAAAGTCCCCAACCCAAATCGTGGGAATTCTCCCTGGCAAAAAAAAAGACAATTTCTCTAGGAGCTCTAACCTTTCTTCTTTTTTTGTTGCTCCATATACATTAATTACCCTTACCCTCCATCCTCTGACATTAATCTCTGCCAAAATACACCTCCCCACCTCCACCACAGTATAGCTCTCTAACTTTAAATTCCTATTCCCTAGCAAAATTCCTACACCATCATTTTTATTCATAGAGGAACCAGACCATATACATTGGCCATGTGGCCACTCCTGCTCAGGCACAGGTTCTGCTATTCCACATTCCTGCAAAGCATAAATATCAGCTCCTATATTTTTAAAAAAATCAAGGACTGCAGCCCTCCTGGGCTTAGATTTAATTTGTCGCACATTTAAGGATACGACATTACATAGAGTTTTGGTGGCCATACTTTGATTTTAGCAACCAAATATCCACAAACTGTCCATTTATATCTCAGCCTTTGCCTTCTGGAGGCGGGCAATTTAAGGTGAAGAGATGAGTCCCTTGACCTTCTTCCAGAAAAGGCTGATCCAAAGATATCATGGATGAAGGATATTCAGCATCTCTTCCAGGGGTAACCGGAGGTGACGCAGTCAACCTGGCCCTCTTGGCTCCCATGTCCAGAATCTCATCAGCAGGTCTGGTAACTGTAGTGAAGTCCCCCTGCTCTCCAAATTCCTCTGGGAACACCTCATCCAGACACCAAGAGACATCGGGATTCACAGGCACATCATCCTCAATTTCACCCTCACCCTCACCCTCACCCTGCAGCCCAGTCTGGACATCAGTTGGGTGAGGGAGATCTTCCTCGACAGGGGCTGCCTCCATACCTGCCCCTTCCTCCACTTGTACTTCTGCTAAAGTTGCAACTCCAGAGGCATGATGGACAATAGTTGCCTCATTTGCATATCCCATCAGCCCCGCCATCCCAGGCATCTCAGACACTCTGATTCTGGCTGCATCTGCATATGATTTTTTTCGCAGAGGGCAGTCTTTGAAGGCGTGACCTTCCACCTCACACAGGTTACAGACAATGCGATTAACACATTCCTTTGCTGCATGCCCCTCCTGATTGCACTTGGAGCACCTGCCCGTTTTCTGACACCCTTCTTTTGTATGGCCAAAAACCTTGCAGTTTCTACAAAATGGTGGACACCTGGGAAAGAACAAATATCCCCTATCTCTTCCAATGGAGAAATTTGAAGGAGGGAAATGAAAACCTCCTGGTTCCTCAATGCTTTGGCGAAAACGGACACGAAATTTGTATTTCCCGGTCCATAGCAATTCAGAGTTCAAGATTTTGTTTTCATACTTGACATATGCACAATGCCTGGACAAAAAGGCCACAATATCCTGCAGTGGTACATGTGCATTATACAAAAAAACCACCAAGAAGACTTCTCCTTCATCATAGAGTAAAACAAAAGAGAGTCCAGCAAGCTCAGGGTTATTAATATTTTCCATCAAGTTGAAATGCAGATTATGGCAAGCAGGTAAATCCATCAAGATCAAAGTATAATGACCAACCTTGTGCTCCTGCAGACAGAGAATCTTCGTCCGTTCCACCTTCAAAATTCCGAAAACGACATTGCGTACCAAATATCGCATATCCAGGGTTTTCTCCAATCCAGCATCCACTTCAATACGAATTCCATATTTGACCCGGGTTTCCCCGGCCTTAGCATGGCGCACAATTACGCCCATTGTCGATCGCCTTCCTGCCACTGGCTGTCTCCCTATAGCAACAAGCAGCTTAAGCCCCAAAGGGCGATGCTGCAGGGCCGAGAGTTCAGCACTGGACGCCTCTGGTTAGCCACTTGAGCTTAGCCAAAAGGCCGAGAAGCGATAACCCGAATGGGCCGGCCGTTGACCGAGCCTGCCTAATACTGCTGTTCACCCCTTGCAGCGATTGATTCAGCCTACTCCTAGGCAATTCCATGGGGCCCTGCAGGCTCACACACATTTACAGCTACTAAGCGGGAGGGAGGTGAATAAAGGCCGGAGAGGAAGCTACACAGGATTTGCTTCTTTTGCTTGCACCACAATGCAGTGCTGAAAGAGGAGGAATCTACATAAAAACGCCTTCCTGGCAACGCCCAAATGCCCTCCTGCCATGCAGATAAACACTGGCAGCGGCAGCAAGTGCATGCCCACAGCCACCCCTTGTTCCTTCACACCTTGTATCAGCTGTAATCCAGTCCAGTCCGGTGCTGCCTGCTGAGCAGCACTGACCAACACTGCCTGGGCCCAGGCTTTTATCTATCTCTGAGGCAGGCCCCATTATGATGTCAGAAAGCTGGCTCTGGAATCCTGAGGGCTCCACTATGACACGTGCAAAGTTCCGTCTGAACTTTATATAAGACGGTGAGGCTCAGTCAGTCACTCAGTGTTGCCTGAGAGGGCAACACTGCAACAGCCGGCCGCCAGGCTGTCTTTTTTTTGCACATTTATTTGCCTCCAGGAGGCCACAAGAGGGAGACAAGGGACTGCAAAATGGAAAATAGGCATCCACCAACTTTACAGACAACTTCTCTTTGCTCCTACAACCTCCATCCTTGCACAGTTTGTTATTCTTCCAGGTAACATAGTAACAAATCCAAATTGCTGCTCTCTTTGTAGGCAAGCAAGGGTTTGTTGCAACTGCAATTCTTACTTCTTCTTGGAAATGTAGGGACGACAGTACATTCCATCACATCCATCTAGTGTACACAGGTAGGTCCATTGTGGCGGGCGGGCTGCTTTAATGGCTGTTTGCTGTTCCCCCTACTCCACTCCACTATTTGACTGTGGTGCTGCATCAATCAATCAGTGGCTGGCTCAGGTGCAGCTCTTTAACCTACCTAAAAGGGAGGGCGGAGAGAAGACAAGGAAGGTGAATGAGCTGTTCCAATGTGAAATGCCGGAAACACAGAAACACAGAAGACACACACACACACACACACACACACACACACACACACACACACACACACACACACACACACACACACACACACACACACACAACAAGAGGTGGCAATGTATTAATTAATTGCATTTAATAAATGAGCTCATTATCACACATGACTGTACAAATGCATTGTCCAACAGGTGTTGAAATAATGGGATTAAAAGGGGAGATCCCATCAGAAAGACAAAAACAATAGCAAACACAAATAGCACTTTTGGAATCTGATTTTAGTCAACACATAAGGGAAGGGTGCACCGGTCCTGGAAATACTGCAATACCAGGTCAATGCGTGGAGTGGACAGAGCAAGCTCTATTTCCATCTCCCTGTTCTAAAAATCCATTTAATATATGGTCCCCAGATAGGGGACGTATCAGATATTAAACTGATAAGAACAGATACTACACTTGATCTTAGCCAAAAGGCCGAGAAGCGATAACCCGAATGGGCCGGCCGTTGACCGAGCCTGCCTAATACTGCTGTTCACCCCTTGCAGCGATTGATTCAGCCTACTCCTAGGCAATTCCATGGGGCCCTGCAGGCTCACACACATTTACAGCTACTAAGCGGGAGGGAGGTGAATAAAGGCCGGAGAGGAAGCTACACAGGATTTGCTTCTTTTGCTTGCACCACAATGCAGTGCTGAAAGAGGAGGAATCTACATAAAAACGCCTTCCTGGCAACGCCCAAATGCCCTCCTGCCATGCAGATAAACACTGGCAGCGGCAGCAAGTGCATGCCCACAGCCACCCCTTGTTCCTTCACACCTTGTATCAGCTGTAATCCAGTCCAGTCCGGTGCTGCCTGCTGAGCAGCACTGACCAACACTGCCTGGGCCCAGGCTTTTATCTATCTCTGAGGCAGGCCCCATTATGATGTCAGAAAGCTGGCTCTGGAATCCTGAGGGCTCCACTATGACACGTGCAAAGTTCCGTCTGAACTTTATATAAGACGGTGAGGCTCAGTCAGTCACTCAGTGTTGCCTGAGAGGGCAACACTGCAACAGCCGGCCGCCAGGCTGTCTTTTTTTTGCACATTTATTTGCCTCCAGGAGGCCACAAGAGGGAGACAAGGGACTGCAAAATGGAAAATAGGCATCCACCAACTTTACAGACAACTTCTCTTTGCTCCTACAACCTCCATCCTTGCACAGTTTGTTATTCTTCCAGGTAACATAGTAACAAATCCAAATTGCTGCTCTCTTTGTAGGCAAGCAAGGGTTTGTTGCAACTGCAATTCTTACTTCTTCTTGGAAATGTAGGGACGACAGTACATTCCATCACATCCATCTAGTGTACACAGGTAGGTCCATTGTGGCGGGCGGGCTGCTTTAATGGCTGTTTGCTGTTCCCCCTACTCCACTCCACTATTTGACTGTGGTGCTGCATCAATCAATCAGTGGCTGGCTCAGGTGCAGCTCTTTAACCTACCTAAAAGGGAGGGCGGAGAGAAGACAAGGAAGGTGAATGAGCTGTTCCAATGTGAAATGCCGGAAACACAGAAACACAGAAGACACACACACACACACACACACACACACACACACACACACACACACACACACACACACACACACACACACACACACACAACAAGAGGTGGCAATGTATTAATTAATTGCATTTAATAAATGAGCTCATTATCACACATGACTGTACAAATGCATTGTCCAACAGGTGTTGAAATAATGGGATTAAAAGGGGAGATCCCATCAGAAAGACAAAAACAATAGCAAACACAAATAGCACTTTTGGAATCTGATTTTAGTCAACACATAAGGGAAGGGTGCACCGGTCCTGGAAATACTGCAATACCAGGTCAATGCGTGGAGTGGACAGAGCAAGCTCTATTTCCATCTCCCTGTTCTAAAAATCCATTTAATATATGGTCCCCAGATAGGGGACGTATCAGATATTAAACTGATAAGAACAGATACTACACTTGATCTTAGCCAAAAGGCCGAGAAGCGATAACCCGAATGGGCCGGCCGTTGACCGAGCCTGCCTAATACTGCTGTTCACCCCTTGCAGCGATTGATTCAGCCTACTCCTAGGCAATTCCATGGGGCCCTGCAGGCTCACACACATTTACAGCTACTAAGCGGGAGGGAGGTGAATAAAGGCCGGAGAGGAAGCTACACAGGATTTGCTTCTTTTGCTTGCACCACAATGCAGTGCTGAAAGAGGAGGAATCTACATAAAAACGCCTTCCTGGCAACGCCCAAATGCCCTCCTGCCATGCAGATAAACACTGGCAGCGGCAGCAAGTGCATGCCCACAGCCACCCCTTGTTCCTTCACACCTTGTATCAGCTGTAATCCAGTCCAGTCCGGTGCTGCCTGCTGAGCAGCACTGACCAACACTGCCTGGGCCCAGGCTTTTATCTATCTCTGAGGCAGGCCCCATTATGATGTCAGAAAGCTGGCTCTGGAATCCTGAGGGCTCCACTATGACACGTGCAAAGTTCCGTCTGAACTTTATATAAGACGGTGAGGCTCAGTCAGTCACTCAGTGTTGCCTGAGAGGGCAACACTGCAACAGCCGGCCGCCAGGCTGTCTTTTTTTTGCACATTTATTTGCCTCCAGGAGGCCACAAGAGGGAGACAAGGGACTGCAAAATGGAAAATAGGCATCCACCAACTTTACAGACAACTTCTCTTTGCTCCTACAACCTCCATCCTTGCACAGTTTGTTATTCTTCCAGGTAACATAGTAACAAATCCAAATTGCTGCTCTCTTTGTAGGCAAGCAAGGGTTTGTTGCAACTGCAATTCTTACTTCTTCTTGGAAATGTAGGGACGACAGTACATTCCATCACATCCATCTAGTGTACACAGGTAGGTCCATTGTGGCGGGCGGGCTGCTTTAATGGCTGTTTGCTGTTCCCCCTACTCCACTCCACTATTTGACTGTGGTGCTGCATCAATCAATCAGTGGCTGGCTCAGGTGCAGCTCTTTAACCTACCTAAAAGGGAGGGCGGAGAGAAGACAAGGAAGGTGAATGAGCTGTTCCAATGTGAAATGCCGGAAACACAGAAACACAGAAGACACACACACACACACACACACACACACACACACACACACACACACACACACACACACACACACACACACACACACACACACACACACACACAACAAGAGGTGGCAATGTATTAATTAATTGCATTTAATAAATGAGCTCATTATCACACATGACTGTACAAATGCATTGTCCAACAGGTGTTGAAATAATGGGATTAAAAGGGGAGATCCCATCAGAAAGACAAAAACAATAGCAAACACAAATAGCACTTTTGGAATCTGATTTTAGTCAACACATAAGGGAAGGGTGCACCGGTCCTGGAAATACTGCAATACCAGGTCAATGCGTGGAGTGGACAGAGCAAGCTCTATTTCCATCTCCCTGTTCTAAAAATCCATTTAATATATGGTCCCCAGATAGGGGACGTATCAGATATTAAACTGATAAGAACAGATACTACACTTGATCTTAGCCAAAAGGCCGAGAAGCGATAACCCGAATGGGCCGGCCGTTGACCGAGCCTGCCTAATACTGCTGTTCACCCCTTGCAGCGATTGATTCAGCCTACTCCTAGGCAATTCCATGGGGCCCTGCAGGCTCACACACATTTACAGCTACTAAGCGGGAGGGAGGTGAATAAAGGCCGGAGAGGAAGCTACACAGGATTTGCTTCTTTTGCTTGCACCACAATGCAGTGCTGAAAGAGGAGGAATCTACATAAAAACGCCTTCCTGGCAACGCCCAAATGCCCTCCTGCCATGCAGATAAACACTGGCAGCGGCAGCAAGTGCATGCCCACAGCCACCCCTTGTTCCTTCACACCTTGTATCAGCTGTAATCCAGTCCAGTCCGGTGCTGCCTGCTGAGCAGCACTGACCAACACTGCCTGGGCCCAGGCTTTTATCTATCTCTGAGGCAGGCCCCATTATGATGTCAGAAAGCTGGCTCTGGAATCCTGAGGGCTCCACTATGACACGTGCAAAGTTCCGTCTGAACTTTATATAAGACGGTGAGGCTCAGTCAGTCACTCAGTGTTGCCTGAGAGGGCAACACTGCAACAGCCGGCCGCCAGGCTGTCTTTTTTTTGCACATTTATTTGCCTCCAGGAGGCCACAAGAGGGAGACAAGGGACTGCAAAATGGAAAATAGGCATCCACCAACTTTACAGACAACTTCTCTTTGCTCCTACAACCTCCATCCTTGCACAGTTTGTTATTCTTCCAGGTAACATAGTAACAAATCCAAATTGCTGCTCTCTTTGTAGGCAAGCAAGGGTTTGTTGCAACTGCAATTCTTACTTCTTCTTGGAAATGTAGGGACGACAGTACATTCCATCACATCCATCTAGTGTACACAGGTAGGTCCATTGTGGCGGGCGGGCTGCTTTAATGGCTGTTTGCTGTTCCCCCTACTCCACTCCACTATTTGACTGTGGTGCTGCATCAATCAATCAGTGGCTGGCTCAGGTGCAGCTCTTTAACCTACCTAAAAGGGAGGGCGGAGAGAAGACAAGGAAGGTGAATGAGCTGTTCCAATGTGAAATGCCGGAAACACAGAAACACAGAAGACACACACACACACACACACACACACACACACACACACACACACACACACACACACACACACACACACAACAAGAGGTGGCAATGTATTAATTAATTGCATTTAATAAATGAGCTCATTATCACACATGACTGTACAAATGCATTGTCCAACAGGTGTTGAAATAATGGGATTAAAAGGGGAGATCCCATCAGAAAGACAAAAACAATAGCAAACACAAATAGCACTTTTGGAATCTGATTTTAGTCAACACATAAGGGAAGGGTGCACCGGTCCTGGAAATACTGCAATACCAGGTCAATGCGTGGAGTGGACAGAGCAAGCTCTATTTCCATCTCCCTGTTCTAAAAATCCATTTAATATATGGTCCCCAGATAGGGGACGTATCAGATATTAAACTGATAAGAACAGATACTACACTTGATCTTAGCCAAAAGGCCGAGAAGCGATAACCCGAATGGGCCGGCCGTTGACCGAGCCTGCCTAATACTGCTGTTCACCCCTTGCAGCGATTGATTCAGCCTACTCCTAGGCAATTCCATGGGGCCCTGCAGGCTCACACACATTTACAGCTACTAAGCGGGAGGGAGGTGAATAAAGGCCGGAGAGGAAGCTACACAGGATTTGCTTATTTTGCTTGCACCACAATGCAGTGCTGAAAGAGGAGGAATCTACATAAAAACGCCTTCCTGGCAACGCCCAAATGCCCTCCTGCCATGCAGATAAACACTGGCAGCGGCAGCAAGTGCATGCCCACAGCCACCCCTTGTTCCTTCACACCTTGTATCAGCTGTAATCCAGTCCAGTCCGGTGCTGCCTGCTGAGCAGCACTGACCAACACTGCCTGGGCCCAGGCTTTTATCTATCTCTGAGGCAGGCCCCATTATGATGTCAGAAAGCTGGCTCTGGAATCCTGAGGGCTCCACTATGACACGTGCAAAGTTCCGTCTGAACTTTATATAAGACGGTGAGGCTCAGTCAGTCACTCAGTGTTGCCTGAGAGGGCAACACTGCAACAGCCGGCCGCCAGGCTGTCTTTTTTTTGCACATTTATTTGCCTCCAGGAGGCCACAAGAGGGAGACAAGGGACTGCAAAATGGAAAATAGGCATCCACCAACTTTACAGACAACTTCTCTTTGCTCCTACAACCTCCATCCTTGCACAGTTTGTTATTCTTCCAGGTAACATAGTAACAAATCCAAATTGCTGCTCTCTTTGTAGGCAAGCAAGGGTTTGTTGCAACTGCAATTCTTACTTCTTCTTGGAAATGTAGGGACGACAGTACATTCCATCACATCCATCTAGTGTACACAGGTAGGTCCATTGTGGCGGGCGGGCTGCTTTAATGGCTGTTTGCTGTTCCCCCTACTCCACTCCACTATTTGACTGTGGTGCTGCATCAATCAATCAGTGGCTGGCTCAGGTGCAGCTCTTTAACCTACCTAAAAGGGAGGGCGGAGAGAAGACAAGGAAGGTGAATGAGCTGTTCCAATGTGAAATGCCGGAAACACAGAAACACAGAAGACACACACACACACACACACACACACACACACACACACACACACACACACACACACACACACACACACACACACACACACACACACACAACAAGAGGTGGCAATGTATTAATTAATTGCATTTAATAAATGAGCTCATTATCACACATGACTGTACAAATGCATTGTCCAACAGGTGTTGAAATAATGGGATTAAAAGGGGAGATCCCATCAGAAAGACAAAAACAATAGCAAACACAAATAGCACTTTTGGAATCTGATTTTAGTCAACACATAAGGGAAGGGTGCACCGGTCCTGGAAATACTGCAATACCAGGTCAATGCGTGGAGTGGACAGAGCAAGCTCTATTTCCATCTCCCTGTTCTAAAAATCCATTTAATATATGGTCCCCAGATAGGGGACGTATCAGATATTAAACTGATAAGAACAGATACTACACTTGATCTTAGCCAAAAGGCCGAGAAGCGATAACCCGAATGGGCCGGCCGTTGACCGAGCCTGCCTAATACTGCTGTTCACCCCTTGCAGCGATTGATTCAGCCTACTCCTAGGCAATTCCATGGGGCCCTGCAGGCTCACACACATTTACAGCTACTAAGCGGGAGGGAGGTGAATAAAGGCCGGAGAGGAAGCTACACAGGATTTGCTTCTTTTGCTTGCACCACAATGCAGTGCTGAAAGAGGAGGAATCTACATAAAAACGCCTTCCTGGCAACGCCCAAATGCCCTCCTGCCATGCAGATAAACACTGGCAGCGGCAGCAAGTGCATGCCCACAGCCACCCCTTGTTCCTTCACACCTTGTATCAGCTGTAATCCAGTCCAGTCCGGTGCTGCCTGCTGAGCAGCACTGACCAACACTGCCTGGGCCCAGGCTTTTATCTATCTCTGAGGCAGGCCCCATTATGATGTCAGAAAGCTGGCT
Source organism: Rhinoderma darwinii (assembly GCF_050947455.1). Taxonomy (NCBI): domain Eukaryota; kingdom Metazoa; phylum Chordata; class Amphibia; order Anura; family Rhinodermatidae; genus Rhinoderma; species Rhinoderma darwinii. The sequence goes on along the minus strand of NW_027463333.1, from coordinate 3,824 downwards.
CTGGAATCCTGAGGGCTCCACTATGACACGTGCAAAGTTCCGTCTGAACTTTATATAAGACGGTGAGGCTCAGTCAGTCACTCAGTGTTGCCTGAGAGGGCAACACTGCAACAGCCGGCCGCCAGGCTGTCTTTTTTTTGCACATTTATTTGCCTCCAGGAGGCCACAAGAGGGAGACAAGGGACTGCAAAATGGAAAATAGGCATCCACCAACTTTACAGACAACTTCTCTTTGCTCCTACAACCTCCATCCTTGCACAGTTTGTTATTCTTCCAGGTAACATAGTAACAAATCCAAATTGCTGCTCTCTTTGTAGGCAAGCAAGGGTTTGTTGCAACTGCAATTCTTACTTCTTCTTGGAAATGTAGGGACGACAGTACATTCCATCACATCCATCTAGTGTACACAGGTAGGTCCATTGTGGCGGGCGGGCTGCTTTAATGGCTGTTTGCTGTTCCCCCTACTCCACTCCACTATTTGACTGTGGTGCTGCATCAATCAATCAGTGGCTGGCTCAGGTGCAGCTCTTTAACCTACCTAAAAGGGAGGGCGGAGAGAAGACAAGGAAGGTGAATGAGCTGTTCCAATGTGAAATGCCGGAAACACAGAAACACAGAAGACACACACACACACACACACACACACACACACACACACACACACACACACACACACACACACACACACACACACACAACAAGAGGTGGCAATGTATTAATTAATTGCATTTAATAAATGAGCTCATTATCACACATGACTGTACAAATGCATTGTCCAACAGGTGTTGAAATAATGGGATTAAAAGGGGAGATCCCATCAGAAAGACAAAAACAATAGCAAACACAAATAGCACTTTTGGAATCTGATTTTAGTCAACACATAAGGGAAGGGTGCACCGGTCCTGGAAATACTGCAATACCAGGTCAATGCGTGGAGTGGACAGAGCAAGCTCTATTTCCATCTCCCTGTTCTAAAAATCCATTTAATATATGGTCCCCAGATAGGGGACGTATCAGATATTAAACTGATAAGAACAGATACTACACTTGATCTTAGCCAAAAGGCCGAGAAGCGATAACCCGAATGGGCCGGCCGTTGACCGAGCCTGCCTAATACTGCTGTTCACCCCTTGCAGCGATTGATTCAGCCTACTCCTAGGCAATTCCATGGGGCCCTGCAGGCTCACACACATTTACAGCTACTAAGCGGGAGGGAGGTGAATAAAGGCCGGAGAGGAAGCTACACAGGATTTGCTTCTTTTGCTTGCACCACAATGCAGTGCTGAAAGAGGAGGAATCTACATAAAAACGCCTTCCTGGCAACGCCCAAATGCCCTCCTGCCATGCAGATAAACACTGGCAGCGGCAGCAAGTGCATGCCCACAGCCACCCCTTGTTCCTTCACACCTTGTATCAGCTGTAATCCAGTCCAGTCCGGTGCTGCCTGCTGAGCAGCACTGACCAACACTGCCTGGGCCCAGGCTTTTATCTATCTCTGAGGCAGGCCCCATTATGATGTCAGAAAGCTGGCTCTGGAATCCTGAGGGCTCCACTATGACACGTGCAAAGTTCCGTCTGAACTTTATATAAGACGGTGAGGCTCAGTCAGTCACTCAGTGTTGCCTGAGAGGGCAACACTGCAACAGCCGGCCGCCAGGCTGTCTTTTTTTTGCACATTTATTTGCCTCCAGGAGGCCACAAGAGGGAGACAAGGGACTGCAAAATGGAAAATAGGCATCCACCAACTTTACAGACAACTTCTCTTTGCTCCTACAACCTCCATCCTTGCACAGTTTGTTATTCTTCCAGGTAACATAGTAACAAATCCAAATTGCTGCTCTCTTTGTAGGCAAGCAAGGGTTTGTTGCAACTGCAATTCTTACTTCTTCTTGGAAATGTAGGGACGACAGTACATTCCATCACATCCATCTAGTGTACACAGGTAGGTCCATTGTGGCGGGCGGGCTGCTTTAATGGCTGTTTGCTGTTCCCCCTACTCCACTCCACTATTTGACTGTGGTGCTGCATCAATCAATCAGTGGCTGGCTCAGGTGCAGCTCTTTAACCTACCTAAAAGGGAGGGCGGAGAGAAGACAAGGAAGGTGAATGAGCTGTTCCAATGTGAAATGCCGGAAACACAGAAACACAGAAGACACACACACACACACACACACACACACACACACACACACACACACACACACACACACACACACACACACACACACAACAAGAGGTGGCAATGTATTAATTAATTGCATTTAATAAATGAGCTCATTATCACACATGACTGTACAAATGCATTGTCCAACAGGTGTTGAAATAATGGGATTAAAAGGGGAGATCCCATCAGAAAGACAAAAACAATAGCAAACACAAATAGCACTTTTGGAATCTGATTTTAGTCAACACATAAGGGAAGGGTGCACCGGTCCTGGAAATACTGCAATACCAGGTCAATGCGTGGAGTGGACAGAGCAAGCTCTATTTCCATCTCCCTGTTCTAAAAATCCATTTAATATATGGTCCCCAGATAGGGGACGTATCAGATATTAAACTGATAAGAACAGATACTACACTTGATCTTAGCCAAAAGGCCGAGAAGCGATAACCCGAATGGGCCGGCCGTTGACCGAGCCTGCCTAATACTGCTGTTCACCCCTTGCAGCGATTGATTCAGCCTACTCCTAGGCAATTCCATGGGGCCCTGCAGGCTCACACACATTTACAGCTACTAAGCGGGAGGGAGGTGAATAAAGGCCGGAGAGGAAGCTACACAGGATTTGCTTCTTTTGCTTGCACCACAATGCAGTGCTGAAAGAGGAGGAATCTACATAAAAACGCCTTCCTGGCAACGCCCAAATGCCCTCCTGCCATGCAGATAAACACTGGCAGCGGCAGCAAGTGCATGCCCACAGCCACCCCTTGTTCCTTCACACCTTGTATCAGCTGTAATCCAGTCCAGTCCGGTGCTGCCTGCTGAGCAGCACTGACCAACACTGCCTGGGCCCAGGCTTTTATCTATCTCTGAGGCAGGCCCCATTATGATGTCAGAAAGCTGGCTCTGGAATCCTGAGGGCTCCACTATGACACGTGCAAAGTTCCGTCTGAACTTTATATAAGACGGTGAGGCTCAGTCAGTCACTCAGTGTTGCCTGAGAGGGCAACACTGCAACAGCCGGCCGCCAGGCTGTCTTTTTTTTGCACATTTATTTGCCTCCAGGAGGCCACAAGAGGGAGACAAGGGACTGCAAAATGGAAAATAGGCATCCACCAACTTTACAGACAACTTCTCTTTGCTCCTACAACCTCCATCCTTGCACAGTTTGTTATTCTTCCAGGTAACATAGTAACAAATCCAAATTGCTGCTCTCTTTGTAGGCAAGCAAGGGTTTGTTGCAACTGCAATTCTTACTTCTTCTTGGAAATGTAGGGACGACAGTACATTCCATCACATCCATCTAGTGTACACAGGTAGGTCCATTGTGGCGGGCGGGCTGCTTTAATGGCTGTTTGCTGTTCCCCCTACTCCACTCCACTATTTGACTGTGGTGCTGCATCAATCAATCAGTGGCTGGCTCAGGTGCAGCTCTTTAACCTACCTAAAAGGGAGGGCGGAGAGAAGACAAGGAAGGTGAATGAGCTGTTCCAATGTGAAATGCCGGAAACACAGAAACACAGAAGACACACACACACACACACACACACACACACACACACACACACACACACACACACACACACACACACACACACACACAACAAGAGGTGGCAATGTATTAATTAATTGCATTTAATAAATGAGCTCATTATCACACATGACT
>NW_027463332.1:0-33006 GCF_050947455.1 Rhinoderma darwinii | reverse complement strand
TACTGATCCTCCACCAGAATATAGACTCCGACCATTACTGATCCTCCACCAGAATAAAGACCCCGACCATTACTGATCCTCCTCCAGAATAAAGACCCCGACCATTACTGATCCTCCACCAGAATAAAGACCCCGACCATTACTGATCCTCCACCAGAATATAGACCCCGACCATTACTGATCCTCCACCAGAATAAAGACCCCGACCATTACTGATCCTCCACCAGAATATAGACCCCGACCATTACTGATCCTCCACCAGAATATAGACCCCGACCATTACTGATCCTCCACCAGAATATAGACCTGGACCATTACTGATCCTCCACCAGAATAAAGACCCCGACCATTACTGATCCTCCTCCAGAATAAAGACCCCGACCATTACTGATCCTCCACCAGAATAAAGACCCCGACCTTTACTGATCCTCCACCAGAATAAAGACCCCGACCATTACTGATCCTCCATGTAACGGCAGGGGGTAGGGAGACGGACAAGTGAGCCCTAATCTACCCGCCACTCTGTCCCTGCCTACTTGCAACGACCCGCCCTAGGCGACGGGGTACAACTGGGCGGCGGTCCCTGCGCTCAGTAAGTGCACGACAAACACGACAAACATACAAGGAACACAAGCAAGGAAAAGGGGCCGTTGCCCACGGCAACACCGTGAGCAACCAGAGTGGTGAACGAGCCGAGTCAAGCCAGGAGTGTGCGAGGTACAAAACGAAAAGCAGAAGAGTAGTCGGTAAGCCAGGGTCGGTATGGAGCAGGATCAAAAATAGCAGGAGCTGTAGCTGGGCCAGGAACCACAAGGAAGGAAACAAAAGCAATAACAAGCACCGAGGGACAGGAAGTGCAGGCTTAAATAGACCGAGGGCGGGAGCTAGCTGAGTCTGGCCAGGTTACGATAGGCTCTCCCACTCCTAAGCCTGCCAGCCTGAATGGTGGAAGCAGGAGTCAGTCTCAGGGATGTATTCTCAGGTGCTGACTGATTAGTTCTGGGAGTTAACCCTGCAGTGCCTGGCAGATCCTTTACAGTACCCCCCCTTTTATGAGGGGCCACCGGACCCTTTCTAAGTGGACCTGGCTTACTGGGGAAACGCAGGTGGAACCTCCTGACCAATACCCCAGCGTGAACATCCCGGGCGGGTACCCAAGTCCTCTCCTCGGGCCCGTATCCTCTCCAATGGACCAGGTACTGGAGGGAGCCTTGGACCATCTTGCTGTCCACAATCCTGGCCACCTCGAATTCCACCCCCTCCGGGGTGAGGATGGGAACAGGAGGTCTCCTCGAAGGAGCCAAGGACGGGGAGCAGCGTTTGAGGAGGGAGGCATGAAACACGTCGTGTATCCGAAAAGACGGGGGTAACTCCAGCCGGAAGGAGACAGGATTGAGGACCTCAATGACCTTATACGGCCCAATAAACCGGGGAGCAAACTTCTTGGACGGAACCTTGAGACGCAAGTTCCTAGACGACAACCACACCAGATCCCCGACCATAAACAGGGGGTTAGCAGAACGTTTTTTATCAGCCTGAGTTTTTTGTACGCTCTGGGACACCTCTAGGTTTTTCTGAACCTGGGCCCAGACTGTGCACAGTTCCCGATGAACGACCTCTACCTCAGGATTGTTGGAACTACCAGGTGAAACGGAGGAGAACCGTGGATTAAACCCAAAATTACAAAAAAAAGGAGAGACCCCAGACGAGTTACTGACCCGGTTATTAAGGGAAAATTCGGCGAGGGGAATGAAAGAGACCCAATCAAATTGACAGTCAGAGACAAAACACCTTAAGTATTGTTCTAGAGACTGATTAGTCCTCTCCGTTTGGCCATTGGTTTCAGGATGGAAGGCAGAGGAGAAGGACAGATCAATCCCCAACTTCATACAGAAGGCTCTCCAAAACAATGAAACAAATTGTACCCCTCTGTCCGAAACAATATTGACAGGGACCCCATGGAGACGCAGGATGTGTTTGACAAACAAGGTAGCCAACGTTTTGGCGTTGGGTAGTTTCTTGAGGGGCACAAAGTGGCACATCTTACTGAAGCGGTCCACCACCACCCACACCACCGACTTGCCTTGGGATGGAGGCAAATCGGTGATAAAATCCATGGAGATATGTGTCCAAGGTCTCTGGGGAATGGGCAACGAACGCAGTAAGCCCGCTGGTCTGGACCTGGGAGTCTTGGACCTAGCACAAACCTCACAAGCGGCGACGTAGGCCTTAACGTCTTTAGGCAACCCAGGCCACCAATAATTTCTGGTAATGAGGTGTTTGGTACCCAGGATGCCTGGATGGCCAGATAGTGCGGAGTCATGATTTTCCCTAAGTACCCTTAGCCGGAATTGCAGGGGAACAAACAGCTTGTTCTCAGGAAGGTTCCCGGGAGCTGCACCTTGATCAGCAGCAATTTCAGAGACTAAATCAGAATCGATCGAGGAAATGATTATACCTGGAGGCAAAATACAAGCAGGATCTTCCTCCGAAGGAGGGCTGGCCATGAAGCTACGCGACAGTGCATCAGCCTTAATATTTTTAGACCCAGCCCTATAGGTAACCAAAAAATTGAATCTGGTAAAAAATAACGCCCATCGAGCTTGTCTCGGGTTTAGCCTCCGGGCAGATTCTAGGAACACCAGATTCTTGTGGTCGGTAAGGACCGTTACCTGGTGCCTAGCCCCCTCCAGGAAGTGGCGCCACTCTTCAAATGCCCATTTAATGGCTAAGAGTTCGCGGTTGCCAATATCATAGTTACTTTCAGTTGGCGAAAACTTCCTGGAGAAGTAGGCACAGGGGCGGAGATGGGTGAGGGACCTGGTACCCTGGGACAAGACAGCCCCCACTCCCACCTCAGATGCGTCAACTTCCACGATAAATGGCTCCATTTGGTTGGGCTGAACCAGCACCGGGGCCGAGACAAAGCACTTCTTAAGGACCTCAAAAGCCTGCACAGCCTCAGGAGGCCAGTGGAGGAGATCAGCACCTTTGCGAGTGAGGTCCGTAAGGGGCTTAGCGATGACCGAGAAGTTAGCAATAAATCTCCTGTAATAATTAGCAAACCCCAAAAAACACTGTAACGCCTTCAGGGAGGCAGGTTGGACCCATTCCGCCACAGCCTGAACCTTGGCGGGGTCCATGCGGAATTCATGAGGAGTGAGGATTTGACCCAAAAATGGAATCTCCTGTACCCCAAACACACATTTTTCGGTTTTGGCAAACAGTTTATTTTCCCGAAGGACCTGGAGCACCTTCCTGACATGCTCCACGTGGGAGGACCAGTCCTTGGAAAACACCAGTATGTCATCAAGGTACACTACCAGAAAAATCCCCAGGTAATTTCTCAAAATCTCATTTATGAAATTCTGGAAGACCGCAGGGGCATTACACAACCCAAAGGGCGTGACGAGGTATTCGAAATGGCCTTCGGGCGTGTTAAACGCAGTCTTCCACTCATCCCCCTCTTTGATGCGAATAAGGTTATACGCCCCCCGTAGATCCAATTTAGAAAACCATTGGGCCCCCTGAACCTGATTAAAGAGATCAGGAATCAAAGGAAGGGGATACTGGTTCCTTACCGTGACCTTATTCAGGCTACGGTAGTCAATGCATGGCCTAAGACCACCATCCTTCTTCCCCACGAAGAAGAAGCCAGCACCTACCGGAGAAGAAGAGGGACGAATGTAACCCTTGGCCAGGGATTCCTGGATATACACTCTCATAGCTTCACGTTCGGGACAAGAAAGATTAAATATCCTACCCTTAGGAAGCTTAGCTCCTGGTACCAATTCGATAGCGCAATCGTATTCTCTATGAGGAGGTAACACTTCGGAGGCCTCCCTAGAGAAAACATCAGCGAAGTCCTGAACAAACTCGGGTAGCGTATTCGCCTCCTTAGGGGGAGAAATAGAATTGACAGAAAAACATGACGTACAACATTCATTACCCCATTTGGTTAGCTCCCCAGTATTCCAGTCAAACGTAGGATTATGCAACTGCAACCAGGGAAGACCTAGCACCAAATCATACGATAATCCCTGCATCAACAGTACAGAGCATTGCTCCAAATGCATGGAGCCAACAAGGAGTTCAAAAACAGGGGTATGCTGTGTAAAATAACCATTAGCAAGAGGAGTGGCGTCGATACCCACTACCGGGACAGGTTTAGGCAAATCAATAAGAGGCATAGCAAGGGACATAGCAAATTCCACAGACATGATATTAGTAGAGGACCCTGAATCCACGAAAGCACTGCCGGTAGCAGACCTACCACCAAAAGAGACCTGAAAGGGAAGCAAGATCTTAGTACGTTTCATATTTACGGGAAATACCTGTGCGCCCAAGTGACCTCCCCGATGATCACTTAGACGCGGAAGTTCTCTGGCTGCAACCTTACGCTTAGGACAGTTGTTCACTTGATGCTTGTCGTCCCCACAGTAGCAGCAGAGACCATTCTTCCTGCGGAATTCTCTACGTTGTTGGGGGGACACGGAGGCCCCGAGTTGCATAGGTATCTCTGAATCTTTCGGGGAGGAACGAAGCAACGGAGCTTCGGGAGGCATCATGGGGAGTCGGAGGAGAAAACACATAAACGTTCACGTTGTCGTTCCCTGAGACGTCGGTCAAGTCGTATCGCTAAAGCCATAACCTGGTCTAGGGAGTCAGAAGAGGGATAGCTAACTAGCAGGTCTTTCAGGGCATTCGACAGACCCAACCTAAACTGGCACCTTAAGGCAGGGTCATTCCACCGAGAAGCTACGCACCACTTCCGAAAGTCAGAGCAATACTCCTCAACAGGTCTCTTACCCTGACTTAAGGTCACCAGCTGACTCTCGGCAAAGGCAGTCCTGTCAGTCTCGTCATAAATAAGTCCGAGAGCAGAAAAGAAACAATCAACGGAGGAAAGTTCAGGGGCGTCAGGAGCCAAGGAGAAGGCCCACTCTTGGGGCCCTTCCTGGAGCCGGGACATAATTATACCCACCCGCTGGCTCTCAGAACCTGAGGAATGAGGCTTTAAACGAAAGTAAAGCCTACAACTCTCCCGAAAGGAGAGAAAAGTCCTCCGGTCCCCTGAGAACCGGTCGGGCAACTTGAGGTGGGGTTCAAGAGGTGCGGTGCGGGGAACTACCAGGGTAGCATCAGGCTGGTTGACCCTCTGAGCCAGGGCCTGGACCTGTAGGGAGAGACCCTGCATTTGCTGAGCCAGGGTCTCACGGGGATCCATAGTGGTGTCAGGGACCAGGGGTAGACTAGGTATGGGCTTGTTATTATGTAACGGCAGGGGGTAGGGAGACGGACAAGTGAGCCCTAATCTACCCGCCACTCTGTCCCTGCCTACTTGCAACGACCCGCCCTAGGCGACGGGGTACAACTGGGCGGCGGTCCCTGCGCTCAGTAAGTGCACGACAAACACGACAAACATACAAGGAACACAAGCAAGGAAAAGGGGCCGTTGCCCACGGCAACACCGTGAGCAACCAGAGTGGTGAACGAGCCGAGTCAAGCCAGGAGTGTGCGAGGTACAAAACGAAAAGCAGAAGAGTAGTCGGTAAGCCAGGGTCGGTATGGAGCAGGATCAAAAATAGCAGGAGCTGTAGCTGGGCCAGGAACCACAAGGAAGGAAACAAAAGCAATAACAAGCACCGAGGGACAGGAAGTGCAGGCTTAAATAGACCGAGGGCGGGAGCTAGCTGAGTCTGGCCAGGTTACGATAGGCTCTCCCACTCCTAAGCCTGCCAGCCTGAATGGTGGAAGCAGGAGTCAGTCTCAGGGATGCATTCTCAGGTGCTGACTGATTAGTTCTGGGAGTTAACCCTGCAGTGCCTGGCAGATCCTTTACACTCCACCAGAATATAGACCCCGACCATTACTGATCCTGCACCAGAATAAAGACCCCGACCAATACTGATCCTCCCCCAGTATAAACACCCCGACCATTACTGATCCTCCACCAGACTGAAGACCCCGACCATTACTGCTCCTCCACCAGAATATAGACCCCGACCATTACTGATCCTCCACCAGAATATAGACCCCGACCATTACTGATCCTCCATCAGAATAAAGACCCCGACCATTACTGATCCTCCCCCAGAATATAGACCCCGACCATTACTGATCCTCCACCAGAATAAAGACCCCGACAATTACTGATCCTCCACCAGAATATAGACCCCGACCATTACTGATCCTCCACCAGAATAAAGACCCCGACCATTACTGATCCTCCACCAGAATATAGACCCCGACCATTACTGATCCTCCACCAGACTGAAGACCCCGACCATTACTGCTCCTCCACCAGAATATAGACCCCGACCATTACTGATCCTCCATCAGAATAAAGACCCCGACCATTACTGATCCTCCACCAGAATATAGACCCCGACCATTACTGATCCTCCACCAGAATATAGACCCCGACCATTACTGATCCTCCACCAGAATAAAGACCCCGAACATTACTGATCCTCCACCAGAATATAGACCCCGACCATTACTGATCCTCCACCAGAATAAAGACCCCGACCATTACTGATCCTCCACCAGAATATAGACCCCGACCATTACTGATCCTCCACCAGAATAAAGACCCCGACAATTACTGATCCTCCACCAGAATATAGACCTGGACCATTACTGATCCTCCACCAGAATAAAGACCCCGACCATTACTGATCCTCCTCCAGAATAAAGACCCCGACCATTACTGATCCTCCACCAGAATATAGACCCCGACCATTACTGATCCTCCATCAGAATATAGACCCCGACCATTACTGATCCTCCACCAGAATATAGACCCCGACCATTACTGATCCTCCATCAGAATAAAGACCCCGACCATTACTGATCCTCCACCAGAATATAGACCCCGACCATTACTGATCCTCCACCAGAATAAAGACCCCGACCATTACTGATCCTCCACCAGAATAAAGACCCCGACCAATACTGATCCTCCACCAGAATATAGACCCCGACCATTACTGATCCTCCACCAGAATAAAGAACCCGACCATTACTGATCCTCCACCAGAATAAAGACCCCGACCATTACTGATACTCCACCAGAATAAAGACCCCGACCAATACTGATCCTCCAGCAGAATAAAGACCCCGACCATTACTGATACTCCACCAGAATAAAGACCCCGACCATTACTGATCCTCCACCAGAATAAAGACCTCGACCATTACTGATCCTCCACCAGAATAAAGACCCCGACCATTACTGATCCTCCACCAGAATATAGACTCCGACCATTACTGATCCTCCACCAGAATATAGACCCCGACCATTACTGATCCTCCACCAGAATAAAGACCCCGACCATTACTGATCCTCCTCCAGAATAAAGACCCCGACCATTACTGATCCTCCACCAGAATAAAGACCCCGACCATTACTGATCCTCCACCAGAATATAGACCCCGACCATTACTGATCCTCCACCAGAATAAAGACCCCGACCATTACTGATCCTCCACCAGAATAAAGACCCCGACCATTACTGATCCTCCTCCACCAGAATAAAGACCCCGACCATTACTGATCCTCCACCAGAATATAGACCCCAACCATTACTGATCCTCCATCAGAATAAAGACCCCGACCATTACTGATCCTCCACCAGAATAAAGACCCCGACCATTACTGATCCTCCACCAGAATATAGACCCCCGACCATTACTGATCCTCCACCAGAATAAAGACCCCGACCATTACTGATCCTCCCCCAGAATATAGACCCCGACCATTACTGATCCTCCACCAGAATAAAGACCCCGACCATTACTGATCCTCCACCAGAATATAGACCCCGACCATTACTGATCCTCCACCAGAATAAAGACCCCGACCATTACTGATCCTCCACCAGAATAAAGACCCCGACCATTACTGATCCTCCAGCAGAATAAAGACCCCGACCATTACTGATCCTCCACAAGAATATAGACCCCAACCATTACTGATCCTCCACCAGAATAAAGACCCCGACCATTACTGATCCTCCACCAGAATATAGACCCCGACCATTACTGATCCTCCACCAGAATATAGACCCCGACCATTACTGATCCTCCACCAGAATATAGACCCCGACCATTACTGATCCTCCATCAGAATAAAGACCCCGACCATTACTGATCCTCCACCAGAATATAGACCCCGACCATTACTGATCCTCCACCAGAATAAAGACCCCGACCATTACTGATCCTCCTCCAGAATAAAGACCCCGACCATTACTGATCCTCCACCAGAATAAAGACCCCGACCATTACTGATCCTCCACCAGAATAAAGACCCCGACCATTACTGATCCTCCACCAGAATATAGACCCCGACCATTACTGATCCTCCACCAGAATAAAGACCCCGACCAATACTGATCCTCCAGCAGAATAAAGACCCCGACCATTACTGATACTCCACCAGAATAAAGACCCCGACCATTACTGATCCTCCACCAGAATATAGACCCCGACCATTACTGATCCTCCACCAGAATAAAGACCCCGACCATTACTGATCCTCCACCAGAATATAGACCCCGACCATTACTGATCCTCCACCAGAATAAAGACCCCGACAATTACTGATCCTCCACCAGAATATAGACCTGGACCATTACTGATCCTCCACCAGAATAAAGACCCCGACCATTACTGATCCTCCTCCAGAATAAAGACCCCGACCATTACTGATCCTCCACCAGAATATAGACCCCGACCATTACTGATCCTCCATCAGAATATAGACCCCGACCATTACTGATCCTCCACCAGAATATAGACCCCGACCATTACTGATCCTCCATCAGAATAAAGACCCCGACCATTACTGATCCTCCACCAGAATATAGACCCCGACCATTACTGATCCTCCACCAGAATAAAGACCCCGACCAATACTGATGCTCCAGCAGAATAAAGACCCCGACCATTACTGATACTCCACCAGAATAAAGACCCCGACCATTACTGATCCTCCACCAGAATAAAGACCTCGACCATTACTGATCCTCCACCAGAATAAAGACCCCGACCATTACTGATCCTCCACCAGAATATAGACCCCGACCAATACTGATCCTCCACCAGAATATAGACTCCGACCATTACTGATCCTCCACCAGAATATAGACCCCGACCATTACTGATCCTCCACCAGAATAAAGACCCCGACCATTACTGATCCTCCTCCAGAATAAAGACCCCGACCATTACTGATCCTCCACCAGAATAAAGACCCCGACCATTACTGATCCTCCACCAGAATATAGACCCCGACCATTACTGATCCTCCACCAGAATAAAGACCCCGACCATTACTGATCCTCCACCAGAATAAAGACCCCGACCATTACTGATCCTCCTCCACCAGAATAAAGACCCCGACCATTACTGATCCTCCACCAGAATATAGACCCCAACCATTACTGATCCTCCATCAGAATAAAGACCCCGACCATTACTGATCCTCCACCAGAATAAAGACCCCGACCATTACTGATCCTCCACCAGAATATAGACCCCCGACCATTACTGATCCTCCACCAGAATAAAGACCCCGACCATTACTGATCCTCCCCCAGAATATAGACCCCGACCATTACTGATCCTCCACCAGAATAAAGACCCCGACCATTACTGATCCTCCACCAGAATATAGACCCCGACCATTACTGATCCTCCACCAGAATAAAGACCCCGACCATTACTGATCCTCCACCAGAATAAAGACCCCGACCATTACTGATCCTCCAGCAGAATAAAGACCCCGACCATTACTGATCCTCCACCAGAATATAGACCCCAACCATTACTGATCCTCCACCAGAATAAAGACCCCGACCATTACTGATCCTCCACCAGAATATAGACCCCGACCATTACTGATCCTCCACCAGAATATAGACCCCGACCATTACTGATCCTCCACCAGAATATAGACCCCGACCATTACTGATCCTCCATCAGAATAAAGACCCCGACCATTACTGATCCTCCACCAGAATATAGACCCCGACCATTACTGATCCTCCACCAGAATAAAGACCCCGACCATTACTGATCCTCCTCCAGAATAAAGACCCCGACCATTACTGATCCTCCACCAGAATAAAGACCCCGACCATTACTGATCCTCCACCAGAATAAAGACCCCGACCATTACTGATCCTCCACCAGAATATAGACCCCGACCATTACTGATCCTCCACCAGAATAAAGACCCCGACCAATACTGATCCTCCAGCAGAATAAAGACCCCGACCATTACTGATACTCCACCAGAATAAAGACCCCGACCATTACTGATCCTCCACCAGAATAAAGACCTCGACCATTACTGATCCTCCACCAGAATAAAGACCCCGACCATTACTGATCCTCCACCAGAATATAGACTCCGACCATTACTGATCCTCCACCAGAATATAGACCCCGACCATTACTGATCCTCCACCAGAATAAAGACCCCGACCATTACTGATCCTCCACCAGAATAAAGACCTCGACCATTACTGATCCTCCACCAGAATAAAGACCCCGACCATTACTGATCCTCCACCAGAATATAGACTCCGACCATTACTGATCCTCCACCAGAATATAGACCCCGACCATTACTGATCCTCCTCCAGAATAAAGACCCCGACCATTACTGATCCTCCACCAGAATAAAGACCCCGACCATTACTGATCCTCCACCAGAATATAGACCCCGACCATTACTGATCCTCCACCAGAATAAAGACCCCGACCATTACTGATCCTCCACCAGAATAAAGACCCCGACCATTACTGATCCTCCTCCACCAGAATAAAGACCCCGACCATTACTGATCCTCCATCAGAATAAAGACCCCGACCATTACTGATCCTCCACCAGAATATAGACCCCGACCATTACTGATTCTCCACCAGAATAAAGACCCCGACCATTACTGATCCTCCACCAGAATATAGACCCCGACCATTACTGATCCTCCACCAGAATAAAGACCCCGACCATTACTGATCCTCCACCAGAATATAGACCCCGACCATTACTGATCCTCCACCAGAATAAAGACCCCGACCATTACTGATCCTCCTCCAGAATAAAGACCCCGACCATTAGTGATCCTCCACAAGAATATAGACCCCGACCATTACTGATCCTCCACCAGAATAAAGACCCCGACCATTAGTGATCCTCCATCAGAATAAAGACCCCGACCATTACTGATCCTCCACCAGAATAAAGACCCCGACCATTACTGATCCTCCACCAGAATATAGACCCCGACCATTACTCATCCTTCACTAGATTGAAGCCCCCGACCATTATTCCTCCTCCACCAAACTGAATACCCGACCACATCCGGTAAGACACATTCTCCTGACATCCACCAGATCCTTCCCCTAGAGAACACGTCTCCTCTTCTCCAGCACTGTTGGCTTTACCCCTCTCCAGCTCACCCCTGGCGTCACACATGGTGTCCTCGGGTAGGTGTGCAGCCATGGATACCCCGATCCCTGAAGCTCTGGATGAACAGTCCTGGTGCTGATACTTCTAGGGTCAGTTTGTGCTGTACGCCCCTGGATCTTACCCCCCCGTGCTCCGTCTGGTTGTGAGCTCTTGTGCGGTCACCTCTTGGGATGTCAGATTACTGGAAATTCTGAACCACTGGACGTTCTATATACACGCAGCGGTAACATCAGCTAAAGACCCGCCAATGGAATCACGTGCCGGACTATCAGGAGCATTCCTGCTAATCCAGCGCAGTCCTTTTTGCTGAATGCTAAATAAGCAGGATTTCCGGATCACCAGGTGCTGGATTAACGGAATTTGTACACATGTATATTTAGTATATGAATATCTGACATCTTTTCACAGGATTCCCACCGCTCATCACAAGCCCCCGGGGGTCCCCGTACATTGCTTGTGCGCCGCTCTTCTCCTGCTCATTGATGCTGGGAACACAACACGAGACAACCAGGAGGCGACGCCATCAAACAAGTACCTGGAGTCTGCGCTAATCACAGTCACAATAATGGCGGGAACGTCTCATCTAGTCCTCTGCACACTGACAAACCTGTCACAATTAAGATCAGCTCCTGTAATACTCTGTGCTGCATAGTGGGACATGGCTCTGTACAGACACTGGACCAGCAGGGGTCAGCACTGTCAAACTAGTCTCTGAAACCTGAGAGAATTGTGACGGCAGCTTTGGTTGTGACTGGAGTATAAGACTTGTCTGCTCTTTGTTAGTGACTCTCTGGTCCCTCCTCTTTGATAATCACATGGTAGGGGATTTTCTTATGTAGACAAGCCCTTTTGGAGGACATTAAACTTTTGCAATAACTTTTTTTTTTTTCTTCTCAAGTCCATGAATAGTCTTATATTATAAATGTCCAGTTTTACGTTTACAGCTCCTATGCAGACCTATGTGTTTCCATGGTTACAGACTATAAACAAACTCAGTCACGTGTCTCTGCTGGAAGCTCCAGACAGTGGAGGAGGGGAGGTGACCTGATCAGTGATCGTCAGGAATCACAGGGAGACGATCCGTGCAGCCCCCGGTCCACACGGTGCGGTAATATACCGGGCGGTGGAGGAGATTATGCTAGAAGCAGGGAAACGTATGCCACAGATGACGCCAAGACACCATCACACTGCGCAGGCGCACATCAATACCGCGAAGGATGCCGGGAGATGTAGTTCTATTTCCCCGACACGTGACTTATGTGTCCCTGACAACGCAGTGCGGCTGACATCGGTATCCATGGTGACTGTGTACGCTAATCCCGCAGCGGCCTAAGTTACAGAGGAAACATGAGCCGGACCATGACCCAAGTGCCACCGGGCCCCGGACCACGATACCGGGCCAGCCGCAACTACGACTTCCTCTACGGTACCGGGACCCACCGACAGCTGTACCCTGTATATACCCGGATCCTGTATACCCCTATACACCCCTATACCTGACACCCCGGACCCTGTATACCCCCTATACCTGACACCCCGGACCCTGTGTACCCCCTAATACCTGACACCCCAGACCCTGTATACACCCCTATACCTGACACCCCAGACCCTGTATACCCCCTATACCTGACACCCCAGACCCTGTATACCCCTATACCTGACACCCCAGACCCTGTATACCCCCTATACCTGACACCCCAGACCCTGTATACCCCCTAATACCTGACACCCGGGACCCTGTATACCCCTATGCCTGACACCCCGGACCCTGTATACCCCTATACCTGACATCCCGGACCCTGTGTACCCCCTATACCTGACACCCCAGACCCTGTATACCCCTATACCTGACACCCCAGACCCTGTATACCCCCTATACCTGACACCCGGGACCCTGTATACCCCCTAATACCTGACACCCGGGACCCTGTATACCCCTATACCTGACACCCCGGACCCTGTATACCCCTATACCTGACATCCCGGACCCTGTGTACCCCCTATACCTGACACCCCGGACCCTGTATACCCCTATACCTGACACCCCGGACCCTGTATACCCCTATACCTGACACCCCGGACCCTGTATACCCCCTAATACCTGACACCCCGGACCCTGTGTACCCCCTAATACCTCACCCCCCAGACCCTGTATACACACCTATACCGGACCCTGTGTACCCCCTATACCTGACACCCCAGACCCTGTATACACCCCTATACCTGACACCCCGGACCCTGTATACCCCTATACCTGACACCCCGGACCCTGTATACCCCCTAATACCTGACACCCCGGACCCTGTGTACCCCCTAATACCTCACACCCCGGACCCTGTATACACACCTATACCGGACCCTGTGTACCCCCTATACCTGACACCCCAGACCCTGTATACACCCCTATACCTGACACCCCGGACCCTGTATACCCCTAATACCTGACACCCCGGACCCTGTGTACCCCCTATACCTGACACCCCGGACCCTGTATACCCCTATACCTGACACCCCGGACCCTGTGTACCCCCTATACCTGACACCCCGGACCCTGTGTACCCCCTATACCTGACACCCCGGACCCTGTGTACCCCCTATACCTGACACCCCGGACCCTGTATACCCCTATACCTGACACCCCGGACCCTGTATACCCTATACCTGACACCCCGGACCCTGTATACCCCCTAATACCTGACACCCGGGACCCTGTATACCCCCTAATACCTGACACCCGGGACCCTGTATACCCCTATACCTGACACCCGGGACCCTGTATACCCCTATACCTGACACCCGGGACCCTGTATACCCCTATAACTGACACCCGGGACCCTGTATACCCCTATAACTGACACCCGGGACCCTGTATACCCCTATACCTGACACCCGGGACCCTGTATACCCCTATACCTGACACCCGGGACCCTGTATACCCCTATACCTGACACCCGGGACCCTGTATACCCCTATACCTGACACCCGGGACCCTGTATACCCCTATACCTGACACCCGGGACCCTGTATACCCCTATACCTGACACCCGGGACCCTGTATACCCCTATACCTGACACCCGGGACCCTGTATACCCCTATACCTGACACCCGGGACCCTGTATACCCCTATACCTGACACCCGGGACCCTGTATACCCCTATACCTGACACCCGGGACCCTGTATACCCCTATACCTGACACCCGGGACCCTGTATACCCCTATACCTGACACCCGGGACCCTGTATACCCCTATACCTGACACCCGGGACCCTGTATACCCCTATACCTGACACCCGGGACCCTGTATACCCCTATACCTGACACCCGGGACCCTGTATACCCCTATACCTGACACCCGGGACCCTGTATACCCCTATACCTGACACCCGGGACCCTGTATACCCCTATACCTGACACCCGGGACCCTGTATACCCCTATACCTGACACCCGGGACCCTGTATACCCCTATACCTGACACCCGGGACCCTGTATACCCCTATACCTGACACCCGGGACCCTGTATACCCCTATACCTGACACCCGGGACCCTGTATACCCCTATACCTGACACCCGGGACCCTGTATACCCCTATACCTGACACCCGGGACCCTGTATACCCCTATACCTGACACCCGGGACCCTGTATACCCCTATACCTGACACCCGGGACCCTGTATACCCCTATACCTGACACCCGGGACCCTGTATACCCCTATACCTGACACCCGGGACCCTGTATACCCCTATACCTGACACCCGGGACCCTGTATACCCCTATACCTGACACCCGGGACCCTGTATACCCCTATACCTGACACCCGGGACCCTGTATACCCCTATACCTGACACCCGGGACCCTGTATACCCCTATACCTGACACCCGGGACCCTGTATACCCCTATACCTGACACCCGGGACCCTGTATACCCCTATACCTGACACCCGGGACCCTGTATACCCCTATACCTGACACCCGGGACCCTGTATACCCCTATACCTGACACCCGGGACCCTGTATACCCCTATACCTGACACCCGGGACCCTGTATACCCCTATACCTGACACCCGGGACCCTGTATACCCCTATACCTGACACCCGGGACCCTGTATACCCCTATACCTGACACCCGGGACCCTGTATACCCCTATACCTGACACCCGGGACCCTGTATACCCCTATACCTGACACCCGGGACCCTGTATACCCCTATACCTGACACCCGGGACCCTGTATACCCCTATACCTGACACCCGGGACCCTGTATACCCCTATACCTGACACCCGGGACCCTGTATACCCCTATACCTGACACCCGGGACCCTGTATACCCCTATACCTGACACCCGGGACCCTGTATACCCCTATACCTGACACCCGGGACCCTGTATACCCCTATACCTGACACCCGGGACCCTGTATACCCCTATACCTGACACCCGGGACCCTGTATACCCCTATACCTGACACCCGGGACCCTGTATACCCCTATACCTGACACCCGGGACCCTGTATACCCCTATACCTGACACCCGGGACCCTGTATACCCCTATACCTGACACCCGGGACCCTGTATACCCCTATACCTGACACCCGGGACCCTGTATACCCCTATACCTGACACCCGGGACCCTGTATACCCCTATACCTGACACCCGGGACCCTGTATACCCCTATACCTGACACCCGGGACCCTGTATACCCCTATACCTGACACCCGGGACCCTGTATACCCCTATACCTGACACCCGGGACCCTGTATACCCCTATACCTGACACCCGGGACCCTGTATACCCCTATACCTGACACCCGGGACCCTGTATACCCCTATACCTGACACCCGGGACCCTGTATACCCCTATACCTGACACCCGGGACCCTGTATACCCCTATACCTGACACCCGGGACCCTGTATACCCCTATACCTGACACCCGGGACCCTGTATACCCCTATACCTGACACCCGGGACCCTGTATACCCCTATACCTGACACCCGGGACCCTGTATACCCCTATACCTGACACCCGGGACCCTGTATACCCCTATACCTGACACCCGGGACCCTGTATACCCCTATACCTGACACCCGGGACCCTGTATACCCCTATACCTGACACCCGGGACCCTGTATACCCCTATACCTGACACCCGGGACCCTGTATACCCCTATACCTGACACCCGGGACCCTGTATACCCCTATACCTGACACCCGGGACCCTGTATACCCCTATACCTGACACCCGGGACCCTGTATACCCCTATACCTGACACCCGGGACCCTGTATACCCCTATACCTGACACCCGGGACCCTGTATACCCCTATACCTGACACCCGGGACCCTGTATACCCCTATACCTGACACCCGGGACCCTGTATACCCCTATACCTGACACCCGGGACCCTGTATACCCCTATACCTGACACCCGGGACCCTGTATACCCCTATACCTGACACCCGGGACCCTGTATACCCCTATACCTGACACCCGGGACCCTGTATACCCCTATACCTGACACCCGGGACCCTGTATACCCCTATACCTGACACCCGGGACCCTGTATACCCCTATACCTGACACCCGGGACCCTGTATACCCCTATACCTGACACCCGGGACCCTGTATACCCCTATACCTGACACCCGGGACCCTGTATACCCCTATACCTGACACCCGGGACCCTGTATACCCCTATACCTGACACCCGGGACCCTGTATACCCCTATACCTGACACCCGGGACCCTATTAGGTATTAGGGGTGTGTACAGGGTCTGGTGTCAGGTATTAGGGGTGTATACAGGGTCTGGTGTCGGGTATTAGGGGTGTATACAGGGTCTGGGGTGTCGGGTATTAGGGGTGTATACAGGGTCTGGGGTGTCGGGTATTAGGGGTGTATACTGGGTTTGGGGTTCATGTATTAGGGGTGTATACAGGGTCTGGGGTGTCGGGTATTAGGGGTGTATACAGGGTCTGGGGTGTCGGGTATTAGGGGTGTATACAGGGTCTGGGGTGTCGGGTATTAGGGGTGTATACAGGGTCTGGGGTGTCGGGTATTAGGGGTGTATACAGGGTCTGGGGTGTCGGGTATTAGGGGTGTATACAGGGTCTGGGGTGTCGGGTATTAGGGGTGTATACAGGGTCTGGGGTGTCGGGTATTAGGGGTGTATACAGGGTCTGGTGTGTCGGGTATTAGGGGTGTATACTGGGTTTGGGGTTCATGTATTAGGGGTGTATACAGGGTCTGGGGTGTCGGGTATTAGGGGTGTATACAGGGTCTGGGGTGTCGGGTATTAGGGGTGTATACAGGGTCTGGGGTGTCAGATATTAGGGGTGAATCCGTGTAGAGAATCCTCTGTAAGATAAACACATCAGCAGAATCTCTCCCCTGTCCTGGACTGCAGACTGATGGCTCTTTCCTGAACTGATACATTGTAACGATGCGGTTCCTGGTGATGTGACGCTTGTTGCTGTTTTTCTCCTTAGATCCTGTGTACACGTTATCCAGCGAGAAGGACCATGTGCAGGCGTCATTCAGAGCACACGTGTCACATGGCAGGATGGTGAGTGGCTCTACTACACATCGCTGCTCTCTCAGAGCCCTGAAGAGCGGACATGCCGAATCATGTAGTGATAGAACTACATCCCACCCCCTGAATATCTGTCATTCAGGAGCCTGGAAAGCTGAGTGACAACACCTGGGAGCACTGTAATTGCAGCCATATAAATTGTCACCCAGCTTTCCCACAAACAGATAAGACTAAAAATAATCTGAATAGAGTCTGAACAGCTTGTCAGGAGAGGAGGTGATTCATATTTACTGGGGATTTCTTATTTTCACATTTTTGGTTTCGCACTCATCCTTCGCCCCCAGGAGTAAAGATTTCCCCCGAGTCAGACAAATGTCCAGATATAAATTATAAATAAATATTTCTAGAAACATCCATTAATCCAGAACCCAAGGGACCTGATAGTCCGGACTATGATTCCCTCTATTCGTTGGTGGTTTTTGCTGGAGTTCCTGGTTAGAAAAATACATTATCTGGCCAAAGTATGTGACCCCTCTCGACCATTACACCTATATGAGCTTGTTGGACATCTCGTTTCAGAACCGTGGGGGTAATATGGTGTTTTGCAGCTATAAAACTATGCGTTCCGATAGGTAGCGTTCTCCTGGTATCCGCCAAACTCCGATTCCTCCATCAGTGCAGCCCCTTCTCTCTATCCAGCACTGATCGTAACTCTTTCAACAACCTGGTCAGTAACTACCGCTGGACAGTGAGTACCATGCGCGGTGCACGGAAACACGGAAGTGTACATGGAGTACACACGGGAACCACACTGATCCAATCACGGACACACGGATCCGTGAAAACCGGCCGTGAAAACGGTGATGGAAGTGTGCATGAGGCCTTATAATCTAGTTAGTCATTATTGATAATCCGGCTTTCGTCCCCTTATATTGTAGTTAGTCTTTACTGATAATCCAGCTCCTCGCCCCCTTATAGTGTAGTTAGTCTTTACTGATAATCCAGCTCCTCACCCCCTTATGGTGTAGTTAGTCATTACTGATAATCCAGCTCCTCGCCCCTTATAGTGTAGTTAGTCATTACTGATAATCCAGCTCCTCGCCCCTTATAGTGTAGTTAGTCATTACTGATAATCCAGCTCCTCGCCCCCTTATAGTGTAGTTAGTCATTACTGATAATCCAGCTAATCGCCCCCTTATAGTGTAGTTAGTCATTACTGATAATCCAGCTCCTCGCCCCCTTATAGTGCAGTTAGTCATTACTGATAATACAGCTCCTCGCCCCCTTATAGTGTAGTTAGTCATTACTGATAATCCAGCTAATCGCCCCCTTATAGTGTAGTTAGTCATTACTGATAATCCAGCTCCTCACCCCCTTATAGTGCAGTTAGTCATTACTGATAATCCAGCTCCTCGCCCCCTTATAGTGTAGTTAGTCATTACTGATAATCCAGCTCCTTGGCCCCTTATAGTGTAGTTAGTCATTACTGATAATCCAGCTCCTCGCCCCCTTATAGTGTAGTTAGTCATTACTGATAATCCAGCTCCTCGCCCCCTTATAGTGTAGTTAGTCATTACTGATAATCCAGCTAATCGCCCCCTTATAGTGTAGTTAGTCATTACTGATAATCCAGCTCCTCGCCCCCTTATAGTGCAGTTAGTCATTACTGATAATACAGCTCCTCGCCCCCTTATAGTGTAGTTAGTCATTACTGATAATCCAGCTAATCGCCCCATTATAGTGTAGTTAGTCATTACTGATAATCCAGCTCCTCGTCCCCTTATAGTGTAGTTAGTCATTACTGATAATCCAGCTCCTCGCCCCCTTATAGTGTAGTTAGTCTTTACTGATAATCCAGCTCCTCACCCCCTTATAGTGTAGTTAGTCATTACTGATAATCCAGCTCCTCGCCCCCTTATAGTGTAGTTAGTCATTACTGATAATCCAGCTAATCGCCCCCTTATAGTGTAGTTAGTCATTACTGATAATCCAGCTCCTCACCCCCTTATAGTGTAGTTAGTCATTACTGATAATCCAGCTCCTCGCCCCCTTATAGTGTAGTTAGTCATTACTGATAATCCAGCTCCTCGCCCCCTTATATTGTAGTTAGTCATTACTGATAATCCAGCTCCTCGCCCCCTTATAGTGTAGTTTGTCATTACTGATAATCCAGCTCCTCGTCCCCTTATATTGTAGTTAGTCATTACTGATAATCCAGCTCCTCACCCCCTTATAGTGCAGTTAGTCATTACTGATAATACAGCTCCTCGCCCCCTTATAGTGTTGTTAGTCATTACTGATAATCCAGCTCCTCGCCCCCTTATAGTGTAGTTAGTTATTACTGATAATCCAGCTCCTTGCCCCCTTATAGTGTAGTTAGTCATTACTGATAATCCAGCTCCTCGCCCCCTTATAGTGTAGTTAGTCTTTACTGATAATCCAGCTCCTCGCCCCCTTATAGTGTAGTTAGTCATTACTGATAATCCAGCTCCTCGCCCCTTATAGTGTAGTTAGTCATTACTGATAATCCAGCTCCTCGCCCCCTTATAGTGTAGTTAGTCTTTACTGATAATCCAGCTCCTCACCCCCTTATAGTGTAGTTAGTCATTACTGATAATCCAGCTCCTCGTCCATTTATAGTGCAGTTAGTCATTACTGATAATCCAGCTCCTCGCCCCTTTATAGTGTAGTTAGTCATTACTGATAATCCAGCTAATCGCCCCCTTATAGTGTAGTTAGTCATTACTGATAATCCAGCTCCTCACCCCCTTATAGTGTAGTTAGTCATTACTGATAATCCAGCTCCTCGTCCCCTTATAGTGTAGTTAGTCATTACTGATAATCCAGCTCCTCACCCCCTTATAGTGTAGTTAGTCATTACTGATAATCCAGCTCCTCGCCCCCTTATAGTGTAGTTAGTCATTACTGATAATCCAGCTCCTCGCCCCTTATAGTGTAGTTAGTCATTACTGATAATCTAGCTCCTCATCCATTTATAGTGTAGTTAGTCTTTATTGATAATCCAGCTCCTCGTCCCCTTATAGTGTAGTTAGTCATTACTGATAATCCAGCTCCTCACGCCCTTATAGTGTAGTTAGTCATTACTGATAATCCTGATCTTGGCCCCTTTATAGTGCAGTTAGTCATTACTGATAATCCAGCTCCTCGTCCCTTATAGTGTAGTTTGTCATTACTGATATTCCAGCTCCTCGTCCCTTATAGTGTAGTTAGTCATTACTGATAATCCAGCTCCTCGTCCCTTATAGTGCAGTTAGTCATTACTGATAATCCAGCTCCTCGCCCCCTTATAGTGCAGTTAGTCATTACTGATAATCCAGCTCCTCGCCCCCTTATAGTGTAGTTAGTCTTTACTGATAATCCAGCTCCTCACCCCCTTATAGTGTAGTTAGTCATTACTGATAATCCAGCTCCTCGTCCATTTATAGTGCAGTTAGTCATTACTGATAATCCAGCTCCTCGCCCCTTTATAGTGTAGTTAGTCATTACTGATAATCCAGCTAATCGCCCCCTTATAGTGTAGTTAGTCATTACTGATAATCCAGCTCCTCACCCCCTTATAGTGTAGTTAGTCATTACTGATAATCCAGCTCCTCGTCCCCTTATAGTGTAGTTAGTCATTACTGATAATCCAGCTCCTCGCCCCCTTATAGTGTAGTTAGTCATTACTGATAATCCAGCTCCTCGCCCCCTTATAGTGTAGTTAGTCATTACTGATAATCCAGCTCCTCGCCCCTTATAGTGTAGTTAGTCTTTATTGATAATCCAGCTCCTCGTCCCCTTATAGTGTAGTTAGTCATTACTGATAATCCAGCTCCTCACGCCCTTATAGTGTAGTTAGTCTTTACTGATAATCCTGATCTTGGCCCCTTTATAGTGCAGTTAGTCATTACTGATAATCCAGCTCCTCGTCCCTTATAGTGTAGTTTGTCATTACTGATATTCCAGCTCCTCGTCCCTTATAGTGCAGTTAGTCATTACTGATAATACAGCTCCTCGCCCCCTTATAGTGTAGTTTGTCATTACTGATAATCCAGCTCCTCACCCCCTTATAGTGTAGTTAGTCATTACTGATAATCCAGCTCCTCGCCCCCTTATAGTGTAGTTAGTCATTACTGATAATCCAGCTCCTCGCCCCCTTATAGTGTAGTTAGTCATTACTGATAATCCAGCTCCTCGCCCCCTTATAGTGTAGTTAGTCATTACTGATAATCCAGCTCCTCGCCCCCTTATAGTGTAGTTAGTCATTACTGATAATCCAGCTCCTCGCCCCCTTATAGTGTAGTTAGTCTTTATTGATAATCCAGCTCCTCGGCCCCCTTATAGTGTAGTTAGTCTTTATTGATAACCCAGCTCCTCGTCCCCTTATAGTGTAGTTAGTCATTACTGATAATCCAGCTCCTCACGCCCTTATAGTGTAGTTAGTCATTACTGATAATCCTGATCTTGGCCCCTTTATAGTGCAGTTAGTCATTACTGATAATCCAGCTCCTCGTCCCTTATAGTGTAGTTTGTCATTACTGATAATCCAGCTCCTCGCCCCCTTATAGTGTAGTTAGTCATTACTGATAATCCAGCTCCTCGCCCCCTTATAGTGTAGTTAGTCATTACTGATAATCCAGCTCCTCGGCCCTTATAGTGTAGTTAGTCATTACTGATAATCCAGCTCCTCGCCCCCTTATAGTGTAGTTAGTCATTACTGATAATCCAGCTCCTCGCCCCCTTATAGTGTAGTTAGTCATTACTGATAATCCAGCTCCTCGCCCCCTTATAGTGTAGTTAGTCATTACTGATAATCCAGCTCCTCACCCCCTTATAGTGTAGTTAGTCATTACTGATAATCCAGCTCCTCACCCCCTTATAGTGTAGTTAGTCATTACTGATAATCCAGCTCCTCGGCCCCCTTAGGCTGGGTTCACATGACCTATTTTCAGGCTTAAACGAGGCGTATTATGCCTCGATTTACACCTGAAAATAGGGCTACAATACGTCGGCAAACATCTGCCCATTCATTTGAATGGGTTTGCCGACGTACTGTGCCGACGACCTGTAATTTACGCGTCGTCGTTTGACAGCTGTCAAACGACGACGCGTAAAATGACTGCCTCAGCAAAGAAGTGCAGGGCACTTATATACATTATATGCAGGACACTTATATACATTATATGCGGGACACTTCTATACATTATATGCAGGACACTTCTATACATTATATGCAGGACACTTATATACATTATATGCAGGACACTTATATACATTATATGCGGGACACTTATATACATTATATGCGGGACACTTATATACATTATATGCAGGACACTTATATACATTATATGCGGGACACTTATATACATTATATGCGGGATACTTATATACATTATATGCGGGACACTTATATACATTATATGCGGGACACTTATATACATTATATGCGGGACACTTATATACATTATATGCAGGACACTTATATACATTATATGCGGGACACTTATATACATTATATGCGGGATACTTATATACATTATATGCGGGACACTTATATACATTATATGCAGGACACTTATATACATTATATGCGGGACACTTCTATACATTATATGCGGGACACTTATATACATTATATGCGGGACACTTATATACATTATATGCGGGACACTTATATACATTATATGCGGGACACTTATATACATTATATGCGGGACACTTATATACATTATATGCGGGACACTTATATACATTATATGCGGGACACTTATATACATTATATGCGGGACACTTATATACATTATATGCGGGACACTTCTATACATTATATGCAGGGCACTTATATACATTATATGCAGGACACTTATATACATTATATGCGGGACACTTCTATACATTATATGCAGGACACTTCTATACATTATATGCAGGACACTTATATACATTATATGCAGGACACTTATATACATTATATGCGGGACACTTATATACATTATATGCGGGACACTTATATACATTATATGCAGGACACTTATATACATTATATGCGGGACACTTATATACATTATATGCAGGACACTTATATACATTATATGCGGGACACTTATATACATTATATGCGGGATACTTATATACATTATATGCGGGACACTTATATACATTATATGCGGGACACTTATATACATTATATGCGGGACACTTATATACATTATATGCAGGACACTTATATACATTATATGCGGGACACTTATATACATTATATGCGGGATACTTATATACATTATATGCGGGACACTTATATACATTATATGCAGGACACTTATATACATTATATGCGGGACACTTCTATACATTATATGCGGGACACTTATATACATTATATGCGGGACACTTATATACATTATATGCGGGACACTTATATACATTATATGCGGGACACTTATATACATTATATGCGGGACACTTATATACATTATATGCGGGACACTTATATACATTATATGCGGGACACTTATATACATTATATGCGGGACACTTATATACATTATATGCGGGACACTTATATACATTATATGCGGGACACTTATATACATTATATGCGGGACACTTATATACATTATATGCGGGACACTTATATACATTATATGCGGGACACTTATATACATTATATGCAGGACACTTCTATACATTATATGCGGGACACATATACATTATATGCAGGACACTTATATACATTATATGCGGGACACTTATATACATTATATGCAGGACACTTATATACATTATATGCAGGACACTTCTATACATTATATGCGGGACACATATACATTATATGCAGGACACTTATATACATTATATGCGGGACACTTATATACATTATATGCGGGACACTTATATACATTACATGCGGGACACTTATATACATTATATGCAGGACACTTCTATACATTATATGCGGGACACTTCTATACATTATATGCAGGACACTTATATACATTATATGCGGGACACTTATATACATTATATGCAGGACACTTATATACATTATATGCGGGACACTTATATACATTATATGCCGGACACTTATATACATTATATGCGGGACACTTCTATACATTATATGCGGGACACTTCTATACATTATATGCAGGACACTTATATACATTATATGCGGGACACTTATATACATTATATGCAGGACACTTATATACATTATATGCGGGGCACTTCTATACATTATATGCGGGACACTTATATACATTATATGCAGGACACTTATATACATTATATGCGGGACACTTATATACATTATATGCAGGACACTTGTATACATTATATGCGGGACACTTCTATACATTATATGCGGGACACTTCTATACATTATATGCGGGACACTTATATACATTATATGCAGGACACTTATATACATTATATGCAGGACACTTATATACATTATATGCAGGACACTTATATACATTACATGCGGGACACTTATATACATTATATGCAGGACACTTATATACATTATATGCAGGACACTTATATACATTATATGCGGGACACTTCTATACATTATATGCAGGACACTTCTATACATTATATGCAGGACACTTCTATACATTATATGCAGGACACTTCTATACATTATATGCAGGACACTTATATACATTATATGCGGGACACTTATATACATTATATGCGGGACACTTATATACATTATATGCGGGACACTTATATACATTATATGCGGGACACTTATATACATTATATGCGTGACACTTCTATACATTATATGCGGGACACTTCTATACATTATATGCGGGACACTTATATACATTATATGCGGGACACTTATATACATTATATGCAGGACACTTCTATACATTATATGCGGGACACTTATATACATTATATGCAGGACACTTGTATACATTATATGCGGGACACTTGTATACATTATATGCGGGACACTTCTATACATTATATGCAGGACACTTATATACATTATATGCGGGACACTTATATACATTATATGCGGGACACTTATATACATTATATGCAGGACACTTCTATACATTATATGCGGGACACTTCTATACATTATATGCAGGACACTTATATACATTATATGCGGGACACTTCTATACATTATATGCGGGACACTTCTATACATTATATGCGGGACACTTGTATACATTATATGCGGGACACTTATATACATTATATGCGGGACACTTATATACATTATATGCAGGACACTTATATACATTATATGCGGGACACTTATATACATTATATGCGGGACACTTATATACATTATATGCGGGACACTTATATACATTATATGCGGGACACTTATATACATTATATGCGGGACACTTATATACATTATATGCGGGACACTTATATACATTATATGCGGGACACTTATATACATTATATGCGGGACACTTATATACATTATATGCGGGACACTTCTTTGGACATTTTTGGAGCCGTTTTCTCATAGACTCCAATGAAAACAGCTCCTAAAACGGACGTAAAAAACGAAAAACACAGCGAAAAACGTGAATTGCTCAAAAAACGTCTGAAAATCAGGGGCTGTTTTCCCTTGAAAACAGCTCCGTATTTTCAGACGTTTTTGGTCACTACGTGTGCACATCCCCTTATAGTGTAGTTAGTCATTACTGATAATCCAGCTCCTCACCCCCTTATAGTGTAGTTAGTCATTACTGATAATCCAGCTCCTCACCCCCTTATAGTGTAGTTAGTCATTACTGATAATCCAGCTCCTCACCCCCTTATAGTGTAGTTAGTCATTACTGATAATCCAGCTCCTCACCCCCTTATAGTGTAGTTAGTCATTACTGATAATCCAGCTCCTCACCCCCTTATAGTGTAGTTAGTCATTACTGATAATCCAGCTCCTCACCCCCTTATAGTGTAGTTAGTCATTACTGATAATCCAGCTCCTCGCCCCCTTATAGTGTAGTTAGTCATTACTGATAATCCAGCTCCTCGCCCCCTTATAGTGTAGTTAGTCATTACTGATAATCCAGCTCCTCGCCCCCTTATAGTGTAGTTAGTCATTACTGATAATCCAGCTCCTCGCCCACTTATAGTGTAGTTAGTCATTACTGATAATCCAGCTCCTCGCCCCCTTATAGTGTAGTTAGTCATTACTGATAATCCAGCTCCTCGCCCCCTTATAGTGCAGTTAGTCATTACTGATAATCCAGCTCCTCGCCCCCTTATAGTGTAGTTAGTCATTACTGATAATCCAGCTCCTCATCCTCTTATAGTGTAGTTAGTCATTACTGATAATCCAGCTCCTCGCCCCCTTATAGTGTAGTTAGTCATTACTGATAATCCAGCTCCTCGCCCCCTTATAGTGTAGTTAGTCATTACTGATAATCCAGCTCCTCGCCCCCTTATAGTGTAGTTAGTCTTTACTGATAATCCAGCTCCTCACCCCCTTATAGTGTAGTTAGTCATTACTGATAATCCAGCTCCTCACCCCCTTATAGTGTAGTTAGTCATTACTGATAATCCAGCTCCTCGTCCCCTTATAGTGTAATTAGTCATTACTGATAATCCAGCTCCTCTCGGGTCCTGAGCATTCCGGATTATGAGAATATTACTACATTTTCAAACGTTTTTTCCTGCTGTTAAATTGTCTGAGAACAGTTTTCTGTAGACGCGGCGGTACTTTCAGATTGGACTAATTATTATCACATTCATGTCTGAGGATGTATATATAGAATACAGGAGATGTGTGTGTGTATATATAGAATACAGGAGATGTATATATAGAGAATACAGGAGATGTGTATATAGAGAATACAGGAGATGTATATATAGAGAATACAGGAGATGTATATATAGAGAATACAGGAGATGTGTATATAGAGAATACAGGAGATGTATATAGAGAATACAGGAGATGTATATATAGAATGCAGGAGATGTATATAGAGAATACAGGAGATGTATATAGAGAATACAGGAGATGTATATAGAGAATACAGGAGATGTGTATATAGAATACAGGAGATGTGTGTGTGTATATATAGAATACAGGAGATGTATATATAGAATACAGGAGATGTATATAGAGAATACAGGAGATGTATATATAGAGAATACAGGAGATGTGTATATATAGAATACAGGGGATGTATATAGAGAATACAGGAGATGTATATAGAGAATACAGGAGATGTATATATAGAATACAGGAGATGTATATAGAGAATACAGGAGATGTATATATAGAGAATACAGGAGATGTGTATATAGAGAATACAGGAGATGTATATATATAGAATACAGGGGATGTATATAGAGAATACAGGAGATGTGTATATAGAGAATACAGGAGATGTATATATATAGAATACAGGGGATGTATATAGAGAATACAGGAGATGTATATATAGAGAATACAGGAGATGTGTATATAGAGAATACAGGAGATGTGTATATAGAGAATACAGGAGATGTATATAGAGAATACAGGAGATGTATATAGAGAATACAGGAGATGTATATAGAGAATACAGGAGATGTATATATAGAGAATACAGGAGATGTATATAGAGAATACAGGAGATGTATATAGAGAATACAGGAGATGTGTGTGTGTATATAGAGAATACAGGAGATGTGTATATAGAATACAGGAGATGTATATAGAGAATACAGGAGATGTATATAGAGAATACAGGAGATGTGTATATAGAGAATACAGGAGATGTATATATATAGAATACAGGAGATGTGTATATAGAGAATACAGGAGATGTATATAGAGAATACAGGAGATGTATATAGAGAATACAGGAGATGTATATAGAGAATACAGGAGATGTATATATAGAGAATACAGGAGATGTATATATAGAATACAGGAGATGTATATATAGAGAATACAGGAGATGTATATAGAGAATACAGGAGATGTATATAGAGAATACAGGAGATGTATATAGAGAATACAGGAGATGTATATATAGAGAATACAGGAGATGTATATAGAGAATACAGGAGATGTATATATAGAGAATACAGGGGATGTATATATAGAGAATACAGGAGATGTGTATATAGAGAATACAGGAGATGTGTATATATAGAATACAGGAGATGTATATAGAGAATACAGGAGATGTATATAGAGAATACAGGAGATGTATATAGAGAATACAGGAGATGTATATATAGAGAATACAGGAGATGTATATAGAGAATACAGGAGATGTATATATAGAGAATACAGGAGATGTATATAGAGAATACAGGAGATGTGTATATAGAGAATACAGGAGATGTGTATATAGAGAATACAGGAGATGTGTATATAGAGAATACAGGAGATGTGTATATAGAGAATACAGGAGATGTGTATATAGAGAATACAGGAGATGTATATAGAGAATACAGGAGATGTATATATAGAGAATACAGGAGATGTGTATATAGAGAATACAGGAGATGTATATAGAGAATACAGGAGATGTATATAGAGAATACAGGAGATGTATATAGAGAATACAGGAGATGTATATATAGAGAATACAGGAGATGTATATAGAGAATACAGGAGATGTGTATATAGAATACAGGAGATGTATATAGAGAATACAGGAGATGTATATAGAGAATACAGGAGATGTATATATAGAGAATACAGGAGATGTATATAGAGAATACAGGAGATGTGTATATAGAATACAGGAGATGTATATATAGAGAATACAGGAGATGTATATAGAGAATACAGGAGATGTATATAGAGAATACAGGAGATGTATATAGAGAATACAGGAGATGTATATATATAGAGAATACAGGAGATGTATATAGAGAATACAGGAGATGTATATAGAGAATACAGGAGATGTATATAGAGAATACAGGAGATGTGTATATAGAGAATACAGGAGATGTGTATATAGAGAATACAGGAGATGGATATAGAGAATACAGGAGATGGATATAGAGAATACAGGAGATGTATATATAGAGAATACAGGAGATGTGTATAGAGAATACAGGAGATGTATATATAGAGAATACAGGAGATGTATATAGAGAATACAGGAGATGTGTATATAGAATGCAGGAGATGTATATAGAGAATACAGGAGATGTATATATAGAGAATACAGGAGATGTATATAGAGAATACAGGAGATGTATATATAGAGAATACAGGAGATGTATATAGAGAATACAGGAGATGTATATAGAGAATACAGGAGATGTATATATAGAGAATACAGGAGATGTATATAGAGAATACAGGAGATGTGTATATAGAATACAGGAGATGTATATAGAGAATACAGGAGATGTATATATAGAGAATACAGGAGATGTATATATAGAGAATACAGGAGATGTATATAGAGAATACAGGAGATGTATATATATAGAGAATACAGGATATGTATATATAGAATACAGGAGATGTATATAGAGAATACAGGAGATGTATATAGAGAATACAGGAGATGTATATAGAGAATACAGGAGATGTATATAGAGAATACAGGAGATGTATATAGAGAATACAGGAGATGTATATATAGAGAATACAGGAGATGTGTATATAGAGAATACAGGAGATGTATATAGAGAATACAGGAGATGTATATATAGAGAATACAGGAGATGTATATAGAGAATACAGGAGATGTATATAGAGAATACAGGAGATGTATATATAGAATACAGGAGATGTGTATATAGAGAATACAGGAGATGTATATAGAGAATACAGGAGATGTGTATATAGAGAATACAGGAGATGTGTATATAGAGAATACAGGAGATGTGTATATAGAGAATACAGGAGATGTATATAGAGAATACAGGAGATGTATATAGAGAATACAGGAGATGTATATAGAGAATACAGGAGATGTATATATAGAGAATACAGGAGATGTATGTATAGAGAATACAGGAGATGTGTATATAGAGAATACAGGAGATGTGTATAGAGAATACAGGAGATGTGTATATAGAGAATACAGGAGATGTGTATATAGAGAATACAGGAGATGTGTATATAGAGAATACAGGAGATGTGTATATAGAGAATACAGGAGATGTATATATAGAGAATACAGGAGATGTATATATAGAGAATACAGGAGATGTGTATATAGAGAATACAGGAGATGTGTATATAGAGAATACAGGAGATGTGTATATAGAGAATACAGGAGATGTATATATAGAATACAGGAGATGTATATAGAGAATACAGGAGATGTATATAGAGAATACAGGAGATGTATATAGAGAATACAGGAGATGTATATAGAATACAGGAGATGTATATAGAGAATACAGGAGATGTATATATAGAGAATACAGGAGATGTATATAGAGAATACAGGAGATGTGTATATAGAGAATACAGGAGATGTATATAGAGAATACAGGAGATGTATATATAGAATACAGGAGATGTATATAGAGAATACAGGAGATGTGTATATAGAGAATACAGGAGATGTGTATATAGAGAATACAGGAGATGTATATATATAGAATACAGGAGATGTATATAGAGAATACAGGAGATGTATATATAGAGAATACAGGAGATGTATATAGAGAATACAGGAGATGTATATATATAGAATACAGGAGATGTATATAGAGAATACAGGAGATGTATATATAGAATGCAGGAGATGTATATATAGAATACAGGAGATGTATATAGAGAATACAGGAGATGTGTATATAGAATACAGGAGATGTATATAGAGAATACAGGAGATGTATATATAGAGAATACAGGAGATGTATATATATAGAGAATACAGGAGATGTATATATAGAGAATACAGGAGATGTATATAGAGAATACAGGAGATGTATATAGAGAATACAGGAGATGTGTATATAGAATACAGGAGATGTATATAGAGAATACAGGAGATGTATATAGAGAATACAGGAGATGTATATAGAGAATACAGGA
This sequence comes from Rhinoderma darwinii, assembly GCF_050947455.1. Taxonomy (NCBI): domain Eukaryota; kingdom Metazoa; phylum Chordata; class Amphibia; order Anura; family Rhinodermatidae; genus Rhinoderma; species Rhinoderma darwinii. Next base: position 982 of record NW_027463332.1, on the reverse strand, counting down.
GATGTATATAGAGAATACAGGAGATGTATATAGAGAATACAGGAGATGTATATAGAGAATACAGGAGATGTATATATAGAGAATACAGGAGATGTATATAGAGAATACAGGAGATGTATATATAGAGAATACAGGAGATGTATATAGAGAATACAGGAGATGTGTATATAGAGAATACAGGAGATGTATATATATATAGAGAATACAGGAGATGTATATAGAGAATACAGGAGATGTGTATATAGAGAATACAGGAGATGTATATAGAGAATACAGGAGATGTATATAGAGAATACAGGAGATGTATATAGAGAATACAGGAGATGTATATAGAGAATACAGGAGATGTGTATATAGAGAATACAGGAGATGTATATAGAGAATACAGGAGATGTATATAGAGAATACAGGAGATGTATATATAGAATACAGGAGATGTGTATAGAGAATACAGGAGATGTATATATATAGAGAATACAGGAGATGTGTATATAGAGAATACAGGAGATGTATATATATAGAATACAGGGGATGTATATAGAGAATACAGGAGATGTATATAGAGAATACAGGAGATGTATATAGAGAATACAGGAGATGTATATAGAGAATACAGGAGATGTATATAGAGAATACAGGAGATGTATATATAGAGAATACAGGAGATGTATATAGAGAATACAGGAGATGTATATAGAGAATACAGGGGATGTATATAGAGAATACAGGAGATGTATATATAGAGAATACAGGAGATGTATATAGAGAATACAGGAGATGTATATAGAGAATACAGGAGATGTATATAGAGAATACAGGAGATGTATATAGAGAATACAGGAGATGTATATAGAGAATACAGGAGATGTATATAGAGAATACAGGAGATGTGTATATAGAGAATACAGGAGATGTATATATATAGAATACAGGGGATGTATATAGAGAATACAGGAGATGTATATAGAGAATACAGGAGATG